>NC_065444.1:174526099-174699092 GCF_917563875.1 Diabrotica virgifera virgifera
AATTCCAGAAGCCGGTGAAAATTAAACGAATATTTTAGCAACAATTCAATTGTTAATTAACAATTTACGATCGCAATAATAACCAAAATAATCACGATACATTGATCAAACTTATAAAGATTATAAAGATGAGATGCTTGTTTAATATTTTATCGACAAAATATAAATTTTTCTTTTTTTTGCATAATCTTTAAATTTTGAAAAAAAAATAGTTATAATACGTTGGTCTAATTAGTAAAGTACAAAGAAAAGTTATTTACCAGCAATTTTATTGCTTTAATCGAATTATAAGCTCCTATATATTATTAATATAGGTATGCAAAGTCCACAGATAGTGTGCTACTTTTTTTATAAACAAAATGGCGCCGACAAATCGTATTTTTTTCAATTATTGTTTTATAACTCCGAAGATTTTAACTTTACACCAAAAATACTCAAATAAAAATTCACCCCAATTTAATTCTACATAGAGGCATGTTTTTCCCGATTTGCTCCGACGAAAATTTTCCTCGGAAAATGTGGGTTTTCCCAACAAAATCTCGAATTTTCAAATAATTTTTTTGGGCCAGTAATTATTTATCAATAATTATATAGATTGGTGAAATAAAAGCTTTCTTGGTATAGATTATAAATTCAGAAGCCGGTTAAAATGAAACGAATATTTTAGCAATAATTCAATTGTTAATTAACAATTTACAGTCGCAATAACAACCAAAATAATCATGAGACATTGATCAAACTTAGAAAAATTATAAAGGTGTGATGCCTATTTAATATTTTGTCGACAAAATATAAATTTTTAATTTTTTGGTATAATCTTTAAATGTTTAAAAAAAATTGTTATAAACAAATTAACATTTCTTAGAAATTGTTTATTATATTCTAATTTTAAAAAATACCTAAAATGCGTATTCCATAGGTCTTGAAAATGAATGCTTTAAATAATTTTTCCAACCATTTGCAAGAAAGTTAGGAAACAGTAAAATAAATATACGATATCTCCATTGTTTATAATTTGTTTTAATTGTTTCAAAGATTAAAAGTGAGTCTATGGTACAGTCTAATTACTCACAAAGAATGTTAAAAATTCGTGCAATGTTTATATTTTAATCAAAGATTAAAAATACTTTTTTTTGTAATTTTTAGCACGAAAGTAGGCCTGATACAGAGCCGGAGATAAAATGTTCACTCGAAGCGACTGACACGCTTTAACTCGCGCGAGTTGTGTATGTGGGCGGGGAGCTACGGTACTGTATTATTCTACTTTCGAGCGTGTAAAGTACAAAAAAATATATATATAATCTTTAATTAAAATATAACCATTAAGCTGATAATTGATATTGTTTTATAAATAATTAGCTTGTACTTTAAACTCACTTCTACGCTTTGAAAGAATTAAAAAAAATTATTAACTCCGTAGTAATCGTATGTTTACTTTGCTGTTTCATAACTTTTTTGCAAATGACTGCAAAAAAGTTTTAAAGCATTTATTTTCAAGATATTTGAAATGCGCATTTTAGCTACTTTTTAAAATTATAATATAATAAAAACTTTCTGAGAAACGTTAATTTGTTTATAACAATTTTTTTTAAGCATTTAAAGATTATGCAAAAAAATAAAAAATTTATATTTTGTCAACAAAATGTTAAATAGGCATCTCATCTTTATAAGATTTCAAAGTTTGATCAATGTATCATAATTATTTTGGTTATTATTGCGACAGTAAATTATTAATTAACAATTGAATTGTTACTAAAATATTCGTTTAATTTTCACCAGCTTCTGGAACTATAATCTAAACCAAGAATGCTTTTAAGTCACCAAATTATTGAATTATTGGTAAATAATTACTTATCTTTCATCGAATTCCTCCTTGGATTATGCAGACCCCTCAAACTAACACAAATTTAACAAAATTCAATAAATATGAAACACCTAAAGAACTCATGACAAAAGCTTTTTTTGAAATTATACACAATAACCACTTTGATCAAGTAATATACACCGATGCTTCCAAAAGTGATTTAGGGGTTGGCTGTTCAGTCACCTCTCAAAACAATCTCATTTGTTCTTCTTTTATTCCTCTTCTGTGCAGCGTACATACTGGAGAATTATATAGTATCTTACAGGCTGTTAAGAATATTAACCTCCCGAACATAAATGTTGCCATTTTTACAGACTCTCTAGCTTCAATTTTATGCATTCAGGAATTATTTACCGATCATCCTCTTGTCCAAAATATCCATCATTGTTACCACCACCTTTGTACCTTAAACACTAAGATTACATTTATATGGATTCCGTCTCACATTGGTATACCTGGCAATGAACTTGCAGATCAGCATGCCAAAACGGCTTCAACAGATACCACGTCAACAACCCACATCCAAATTTGTAAAGATTTGAAAACAGAAGCGTACAGATTCACATGGAGATTATGGCAAACCCACTGGAGCTCCTTAAATACATCTTTACGTGCAATCCAGCCCTCAGTATATAAGCCACTTTACACTGGCCCCACAGGACTCTCCAGACAAGACCTTAGAAATATAAGAAGAATCCGTATAGGCCACACCAAACTTACTCACGGCTTCCTGATGTCATCAGATATCCGGCCTATCTGTTTAACATGCCAGTGCCAACTTACCGTGAACCACATTATTACCGAATGTCATCAGTTCAGTGTAGTAAGACAACAGCTCAAACTCAAACCGCAGCTATGTGACATTCTAAGTGATACCAACCAGTTAGACAGAGTTCTTCAGTTTTTTAAAAAAATATCATTGTATCATAAACTTTAATTTTTTTTTATGACATAACTTGTTAATGCTCTTTAATTATACCTCTTGTAATCTTGTTTGTAATCGTCCCGTGCGAGTGGCCATAGTTGCCGAGCACGTTAATGTAAATAAAAAAAAAAAATTACTTATCTAAAACTTTATTTTAAAATTAAAGATTTTGTTGGGAAAACCTGCATTTTCCGAGGAAAATTTTCGTCGGAGCAGATCGGGAAAAACACGTCTCTATGCAGAATTTAATCACGGTGAATTTTTATTTGAGTATTTTTGTTGTAAAGTTAAAATCTTCGGAGTTCTAGAGCAATAATTGAAACAAACACGATTTTCGGGCGCCATTTTGTTTATAAAAAAAGTAGCACACTATCTGAGGACTTTGCATACCTATATTATTAATATATAGGATCTTATAATTCGATTCCAGCAATAAAATTGCTGGTAAATAACTTTTCCCAAAAATGGCCTATTCTCCGATAATCAGCCCAGATACAAGTGGATAGACCACATGCTACAACAGAGACTCGTATATACGTCCATTCTAGGGGAGAGCATTATCGCCCAGGTCCGACGAGGGTGTCGGTAAAAAATGGTAAATAATTATTTATAAGTGAAACATCAAACATCTGAAACATAACGTTTTCATTCGTCTAGGATAAGGACAGAAAGGAATTTCCTAGTACTCAAATCTGAGTAAAGATAGAAAAGAAAAAGACGGTTTTTGTTTGCTTTCGATTACGACGGATGCACAATCCTTGCACAGCTGTTTCTGTGTTACAGACTTCCTCAGCAGAGCTAGCGTGCACATGTCTAAAGCAAAACGAAGATAACCCATCTATTTATGTGAAATTTCAAAGATCATTTGAAATCCACATTTGCACGCAATAAGCGTTTTTATTATTATTATAACGCATCGACCACGCAGGGTCATTAGCGCATTTAGGTTAATGTAACTATAATTTATATAAACAATGTGTATACATAAGTTAATAAAGATATGTGTGTTACAATATGGTTTTTAAATCTTTTGAAGTAATTGACAGTCTTTAAGGTACGAACATATTTTTTTTGTATGTGTATTTTCTTCTAGGGCATCTTTTAGGGAGTCGGGTATGTTATACTTCCGTCGTTCACTGTTATATTTGGGACACTGTATTAAAAAATGTTTTACCGTTAGTTCACTGTTGCACACTTCACACACTGGTTTATTTTTGCGTTGTAGTAAATAGTCATGAGTAAGTCTTGTATGGCCGATTCGGAGACGGGTAAGTATCACTTGTTCTCTTCTGTCTTTTATTTTTGGTTTCCAAAGATGTGGGTGTTTGTTTTCTTCGTATAACCTTGATGGGGTGTTGTTCCAAGTTTGTTGCCAATTTTGAATTATTTTTTGTTTTAAGAGTGGTTTTAAATCGTTTTGTACCACTTTGTTACTTTCTTCGGACACAGGGTTAGTTGAGGCACTTTTAGCTAATTTATCTACTACTTCATTACCTTCAATTCCGACATGAGAAGGCACCCATAAAAAGTGAACTTGGATGTTCTTATTTGAAATGTTTTTAAGCTCTTTTTTAATCAGAAGTAGTAGGGGATTGTCACAATATAATTGAGTTAGTGAGGATAATGAACTTAGAGAATCTGTGATTATTATGCACTTTTCTCTGTTTTTGTTTTGTATTAACGATAGTGCTTTTAGGATTGCGAATAATTCAGCCGAAAAAATGGTGGTAGTTGACGGCATCTTGAAACTTACTGCGGAGTCTTTGGTATAAATTGCCGCTCCAACTCTGTCTTCATTTTTTGACGCATCGGTGTACACGTTGTAGGTATTGCCATATCTATTTAATAGTGTATGAAATTTTTGTTTTATGACGATTGATGATATCTCTGATTTTCTTAGGTTTGTTAGACTGATATCGATAGTAGGAAGAGGTATTGTCCATGGTGCAGGAATCTGGATTGAAGAGGTATCGTAAGTTTTGGAAATTGGAAGTTTAATTTGGATAAGTATAATTGTATACGGAAGTAAAAAGGATGATCAATTTGATGTGATTGTTGAAATTTATTTGTAAATCGATCAGCGAAAACGTTATGTAGTACTGGATTATTACGGTTTGATGACACTGCAGCTGCGTAAGATAGGCTCAGATATTGTCTTCTAAAACGAAGAGGAAATTCTCCAGTTTCCCAATAGAGGCTTTGAATAGGACTTGTATAGTGAGCGCCTAAAGAAATACGTAGACAAGTATTTTGGATAGTATCTAGTGATTTTAAATGGGTTTTTTTGGAAGAATTATAGACAATGGATCCATAATCAAGTTTTGATCTAATTATGGATTTGTAAATAAGTATTAAACTTGAATAATCAGCACCCCAGTTTCTGTAGGCAAGTGATCGTAGTAAATTTATACCTGGTAGACATGATTTTTTTAGCTGTTGGATGTGTGTCTTCCAAGTTAACTTTTTATCAAAAGTCATACCCAAAAATCTGATTTCTTCTACATAGTCGAGTTTTTGTCCTTTTAGATATAATTCTTCTATTTGGATTTGATTTCTTTTTGTGAAACAGATTGCTTTTGTTTTTGAAGTGTTAAACTGAAGACCATTTGTGGCTGACCATTTTTCAATGTGTGTTAATGCTTTTTGGATATGCTTGTGAATTGTTGTTATGTTTTTTCCTCTACAAAAAATACCTAGGTCATCAGCGTATAATCTAGCTTTCACTGGGTTTTCAATTTGTGTTAAGATCGAATTAATTGCTACTAAGAATAAAGTTGTGCTTAAGTTTGATCCTTGTGGAATACCATTTTGTTGAATTTTTGTTTGAGAGTATGTTCCGTCAACTCGAACTTGAAATTGTCTGTTTTGAAGAAAGTTTGCAATATATTTTAATATGTTACCCCTTATTAACCAGTTGCTGAGAGATTTAATGATTGAATATTTCCAAACTGTGTCATATGCTTTGCTTATATCAAAAAATATTCCAACACAGTGCTGTTTTATTGCGAATGCTTCGTGAATTTCTGATTCTAAATCAACAAGGTTGTCTAAAGTTGAGCGGTGTTTTCGGAAACCACATTGTTCTGGAATAATTAATTTGTTTGATTCTAAGTACCACATAAGCCTGTTGTTTATTATCTTTTCTAATATCTTACCTATGCTACATGTGAGTGATATCGGTCGGTATGTCTGTGGATCTGATTTTGATTTAGTTGGTTTTGGAATAGGTATTATGATTGCGTTTTTCCATGCCTTTGGAAACACGTTCTTGGATAGGATTATGTTATAAATTTTGAGTAGATATTCTTTAGCTTGAGGGCCTAAATTTTTAAGAAATATAAACGGTATATTATCGGGTCCAGGACAAGTTTTCTTACCATTCTGAAGTATATTTTCTAATTCTTCATCTGTTATAGGTATATTTAGATCGTTGTTGTTCTGATCGTAATATTCTATAGGTTCCTCTTCTTCTTTTATTTTGACACTGAAGAAGTTGGTGGTATAATTTAAGTTACTTGAGTTATATTCGTAAGTAGATGCTAGTATGTTGGATATTTCTCCTGGGCTTTTATAAACGATGTTATTTTGAGTTAAAAAGTTGATTGACTTATGAGGTTTCGATCTAGACATTTTGTTGACTTTTTCCCATATAGTTGTTATAGGGGTTGAACTATCTATTGTGGTGACATATTCTTTCCAAGAGTCGCGTTTGGCTTTTTTAATAGTGTACCTAGCAACTGCTCTTAATTTTTTAAATTCAATAGAGTTTTCTTGAGTTTTGTGTCGTTTGAATTTATTAAAAGCTTTTTTCGATTGATTTAATGCTTCTTTGCAATCATGATTCCACCAAGGTACCGAAGGATGTTTGTGATCGTATTTAATTGTTCCAACGTTTTTATTTGCTGATTCTGTGATTAGGTTTGTCAGAGAATGTATTATTTTGTCTATATCTACATTTTCATTTAAATTTTGCAGATTATTTTCAATATAATTTTGAAATTCTGTCCAATTTGCCCCTTTTAAGTTCCATTTTGGTTGCTGTGGGGTTGTTGATTGCGGTTCATTACTTATTATAATAGGATAGTGATCGCTATCATATAGGTCTGGTAACACGTCCCAAGTAAGAGCGTGAGTCATTGATGGCTCACAAATACTTAGATCTATAGTGGAGCCATCACCTGTTCTTATATCGAAGCGCGTATGTTGTCCGTCGTTAAGGATATTTAGGTTGACTTCTTGTATTATTTTTTCCATTTTTCGACCTAGAGATGTTAGTTTTGTTGAACCCCATAACGGGATATGTGCATTGAAATCTCCAACTATTATCCTTGGAGCAGGTAGTTGATTTAATAGGTTTGTGATTTCTTTTGAATCTGGTTCTTTATTGGGGGAATGTAAATATTGCAAATTGAAATAAAATTTTGTCTGTGACTCTAATTCCAACTGCTTCGATGCCTGTTGTGAGTTTTATTGGTTTAGCGTCAAAGTTATCTTTTATGTAGATTGCTACTCCTCCGCTGGCAATTTTCGCATTTTCTCGGTTTCTAAAGAAACAATTGAAGTTCTTTAAGTTGTGAGTTTGGTTATTTTTGAAATTGGTTTCTTGTAAACATATTAAACTAGGTTTATGTTTTGAAATTAATAATTTTAACATTTCTAAATGGGTATAATACCCATTTATATTCCATTGAATTAGAGAGTTGAAGATGATGTATTAATAAGTATCTGTAGATGCGTCACTGTCTATGTCAGTGTGAATGTCTTGCTTTAATATTTTGTTTCTTATTCTGGTGCATTTGCCTTTAATTTTTCGATCCTTCAGGTAAGGGTATATATCGGATAATAGATCTGTGACTTCTGCTATCTCTTCTGTATACATTTTTGCGATACTCAAAGGGTCTGGTGAGTTCTCGCAGTTTTCAAAAAAGTCTAATAATTGTTCGTAATTTATAGGGTAGTTGGAGTTTGGATTATCAAATAATATTTTAGTGTAACTTAGCATTTCCTTCAGTGTTTTTTTTGGTGTGACATTTTGATCTGATTTTATTTTTTTCTCTTTATTTTTTGGTGTAATGAAAATAGGTTCCTCTGTAGATGTGCTAGTTGTTGGAGAGATTTGGGATATTGTGCGTTTGTTTTGTGCTTTATCTGTGTTTATATGCATTTCCCTATTTTCTAGATCAATTTTTTGTTCGTTTGTTGTTTGAGAATCTTCTTTGGTAGGGTGTAGGTGTGGTTCTTGCTGTTGGGTATTTAGAGATTGGGTTTTTTGTTGTACGTTTTCTTCTTTCGACTGTTGTTGATGAGTGTTTGTCTGGGTTTTTTGGATTGGTGGATTAGTTGTTTTTTCAATCAGGTTTGTATTTGGAAATGTATTATTTGATGTTGGATTATCCGTTGTATTTGCAGTAGACATTGGGCAGTTTTTTGTTAAGTGGTTGGTTTGCTTACATGTTTGGCAAGCTTGGTTATCTAACGATAGGAAAATCCTGTATGTCGTTTCTTCATGTGTGATAAGGAATGAATCAGGTAGGGTCTGGTTAATTACTGGAGATATGTATATTTGGCGTCTGAAACTCAAAATATGCTGGAATTGTGGTGTTGATGTGCCTATTCTTAGGAATGTTAAGGGTGACAGAAGATTCAATCCATGTGATTTTAATGCAGATGTTAGGACTGAGTGTGGGATTGAGGGGCAGACACCGGACAATATCAACCGTTGACTAGGGCTAATCAGTCTACGAGCCTGTAGGAGTTGTTGGTTTATTTGAATTTTTTCATTTTTGTTTATAAAATCCTCAACTAGTTTTTCGTTTGCTAAATATATACATACTCTATTATTTGATAATTTTGAACAGAAGATAATGTGGGTTGGTTGTATATGAAGACTCAGAGCGGATAGGTAATCTTCTATTTTGGTATTTTCAATTGAATCGAATATAATTGCTTGTTTTCTTGATGGGAACATATTGGTTTGTGGTGCTTGATTGGCTATGGAAGAATATGTAGGTGATCCATTTAATTGATTTGTGGAGGAGTTGTTTGGTATATTATTATCTGTAGGATTTTCATAGTGACTTGAATCATCCATTTTTAATAATCATTATTTGTGTACAGTTAATTGGAGTACGGTCCTGGCAAACCTCCGTAGACCGCTGTGGCGGTTTCGGAACAAGTTTACCAACTGGTTCTAGAGCTTTTGTAGGTTATCTGTTTATGTTTGAATATAGTATTGATAAAACTAAAAATTGTTATTGTTTAAAATAACTTACTGTTTTGCTGTTTAGTTTTTGGTACTACACTACTTTATATCACTATTTATTGAAATAATATTTAGTATTTCACTAGTTATTTAATTTATTGTCGCAGCTCGATTTTAAAACAGTATTCGCTACTATGTTCAGAGTCGGCCTCAATAAGCGTTTTTATTAAAATTGAAAATTATAGTTTTGCAATAAAAAACCTAACCGCGCCTTAGGCGTATAACGCACCCAACTCTGCTCAATCGAAGCAGTTAAAACCATTCTTAAGACTTGTGTAATAATTTTCAAGAAAATACTATATACTGTGGACTATTAAGCACGTTTAGCGACATAAGTATACTAGAGCTCATATATTTTTTATACTGTGTTATATTATTTGCATTTTGTCACCACTGCTATTTAATGTATATAGTGAAAGCATCTGTCAGGAAGCCCTTTTGCAAGCAAATGAAGGAATCGTAATCAATGGAGGGGTTGTAAATAATATTCGATACGCAGACGACACTGTACTAGTTGCAAGAACAGTAGAAGAATTACAACGATAACTTACAAACATAAATATTGCTTGCAACAATTATGGCATAAACATTAATATCAAAAAAACCAAGTATTCTTCAGTAAAATCATGACACAACCAGCACATATTAGTATAAACGGCATTCACATTGAAGAAGTATCAAGTTATAAATACTTAGGAACTTTAATAAACGAAACTGGAGACCAAAACAATGAAATAAAAAGACGTATCGAAATTGCCAGGGCCACCTTCATAAAGATGAGAAAATTCTTCTGCAACAGAGATATAAGCATCCCTTTACGATTAAGAATGCTAAGTGGCTACGTATTTAACACGCTATTATACGGTGTAGAGGCCTGGACTCTCAAACAGAACAACATAAAAAATATTGAAAGTTTCGAGATGTGGTGCTACCGTCGAATGCTGAAGATAAGTTGGGTTGAAAGAATCACAAATCTTGAAGTAATACGAAGGATAGGAAGAGACCCAGAAATTTTATTAACGATAAAACGAAGAAAACTCGAGTATTTGGGTCACCTGATGAGAGGTCATAAATACGCATTACTTCAAAATATAATGCAAGGAAAAATAGAAGGAAAACGGAATCCAGGCCGTAGAAGAATGTCGTGGATGCGGAATTTAACAGAGTGGTTTGGCTGCACCACTAATGAACTTTTTAGGTCAGCTGTAAACAAAGTCAGGGTAGCCTTGATGATTTCCAATCTCCGATAGGAGTGGCACAAGAAGAAGAAGATATTATTTGCAATCTTCGCCACATGCAAACCATTGCTTTATCAAGAGATGATTGTGTATGTAAATTAATACCCTTTATAAAATTTTTATTAACGAAATTATTTGAATTCAAAATATATTTAAAGATTACTTTAACTCTGTTTCTGCATATACTTTCAATCTTTTGTATGTTGTTAATTTTAAATTTTTGATGCACAATATGACCTCAACCCACTGGATGCAAATGACCTATATTCTGCTCATTGTTCTCTTCAACATAAACACAATAATGTCGGAAGTTATACTTGTACACTTTATAAAAAAACATCGTTATTTAATGCAATTAAGAATTTTTGATGGAAATAAGCCACAGTTTTACTTTAAAACATCAAGTTTATATGACGTTGTTCAAATTAAGTTTATTTGACGTTTCGCTTTCAAACATTATTATTAACTTAGTTTACCTAGTAGCAGTAGAATTGCTGGTGTTAATTATTTAGCTCAATCAGGGAGAATCATGTCACTTTTTAAGCACTATTCTGTTATAAAATGATTATTTTATTAACACAATACTTAAATTTTTTAATTGTCACAAAAACTAGAAGATATTTAGGTACTTAAGCTCTGAGGTACTTAGAATCTGATTTGTTACATTTTATAAAAAAAACCTGGAACTTTTACATTTCCATTTATTAGTGTCCGTTATTTTGAAAATTGTAAACTGTTAAATAAGAAATAATTTAAAATAAGTATAAAAGAGATTTTATAAAAATAGCCTAAAATACGATAATATATGGTCGATTTACACCGATCTGTTTAATGGATAAAAATTATTGGATATGTAATTAAGCATAATAAAAAAAAAACAAGGATTGCCAGATCTAATCTTGTTCTAACTATAATATTAATTAATAATTAAAAAATTACAGTTTTTTATGAACTAAAAAAAAAATTCGACCCGAGCAGATATTAACTCAGATTTTTTAGGTCATTCTAAACAAAAAAGGTATTTTGTAATAATTTTTCTCTAAAGTTGATCGATTTTTAGTTAAAAAAAAATTAAAACAAAAAAAAACGAAAGATGACGATTCAAGGCTCAAAAACATAAATATAAATTCATTTTTGAAATTACGAAGTACCTAAATTAAAGTTCAAACCTCATTCTATCAGTTCTTGATAAGTCTTTTGGACTTATTTCATTCTGGAATATTGTTTTTTAGTTAAACAAATTGAAGTCTCAGATGAAGAATCCATCATTAAAATGGTAAATAATAATTTAAATTTGAGACATTTCATGTTGAAAGTTGAAAGACTTTAACAATTTATTAGACCGCAGACGACGAATATAGGAAACAAAAAAGGATTCCTTGCAATCACATTCCGTTTTCATTCGTCTCGGAAAAGGACAGAAGAGAAACTTTCTAGTACTCAATTCGATTCAGAGGAGTGCACGCTAGCGCTGTTGAAAAAGCCTGAAACTGTGGAAACAGCTGTCCGGCGATTGTGCATCCCTCTGAATCAAAAACAAGCAAAACCATCATTTACTTGTCTACCTTTACTCAGATTTGAGTACTAGAAAACTCCTCTTCTGTCCTTTTCCGAGACGAATGAAAACGGAATGTGATTACAAGGAATCCTTTTTGTTTTCTATATTCGTCGTCTGCGGTCTTATAAATTGTTAAGGTCGCAGATTAAGGATGTACCAGAAAGAACTTTCAACATGAAAAGTCTCACATTTAAATTACTATTTATCATTTTAATGGTGGATTCTGCATCTGAGACTCTTCAATTTGTTAAGAGATATCGCTGGATCGCGTTCCAATGGGAATTTGAATGATCTTCCAAATTCCCCTTAAATTGATGGTTGAGCTGTTTTTCGATCCAGAGGAGTGCACGCTAGCGCTGTTGAAAAATCCTGAGACGGTGTAAACAGCTGTCCGGCGATTGTGCATCCCTCTGAATCAAAAACAAGCAAAACCATCATTTACTTTTCTATCTTTACTCAGATTTGAGTACTAGAAAGTTCCTCTTCTGTCATTTTCCGAGTCGAATGAAGACGGAACGTGATTGCAAGGAATCCTTTTTGTTTTTTTTTTATTCATCGTCTGCGGTCTTACAAATTGTTAAAGTCGCAGATTAAGGATGTACCAAAAAGAATTTTCAACATGAAAAGTCTCAGATTTAAGTTACTATTTACCATTTTAATGGTGGATTCTGCATCTGAGACTCTTCAATTTGTTAAGAGATGTCGCTGGATCGTGTCCCAATGGGAATTTTAATGATCTTTCAAATTCCCCTTAAATTGATGGTTGAGCTGTTTTTCGATTCAGAGGAGTGCTGTTGAAAAAGCCTGAAACGGTGGAAACAGCTGTCCAGCGATTGTGCATCCCTCTGAATCAAAAACAAGCAAAACCATCATTTACTGTTTTTTAGTTGTTAATGCCCGTCTCTCCATAAGAGACCTTGCTCATTAACAATTAAAAAAATATGTTTTAGAATAAAACATAACTCAAGACCTGATAGAAAAGGTTTGAACTTGAATTTATGTACCTGATGATTACAAAAATGATATTTTTTACTTGTGTTTTTGAACCTTGAAAATTGTCATCTTTCGTTTTTTTTTTTTCAGTTTTAGATTATTATTTATCGACAAAACCTTCAATTTTAGACAAAAATTACCAAAGACCTTTTTTGTTTAGAATGATCCAAAAAATCTGAAATAATATCTGCCCGTTTCGAAAACTTTTTTTAGAATTCATAAAAAAATGTCATTTTTTTAATTATATAATTATTTATAGTTAGAACAAGATTAGATTGGGCAACCCTTGTTTTTGTTAACATGCTAAATTACATATCCAATAATTTTTATCCATTAAACAAATCGGTGCAAACCGACCTTATATCGGATCCTTTACTAAAAATTATTATTCAATACAAACTAGTTTTAACGTGGCATACTTTTAAAAACGAAAAGTGTTATGGAAGAATATTCTCGATCCAACGCATCCATTGAAAATAAAGAAAATTGCTACATCGGCATCGCCTTGTGGAGGATATCGATTTTGTCATTATCAGCTTTAGTAGTAAGATATACTGCACATAGCGGTGGAAACTTTTATTGTTTTTCGAGACATTTGATGTTTACTTAGTCACGTAAATTCGTGGTTAACTAACATCTGGCGAGAATGATATTGTTTGCCAAACATTGTATTAGTCGTTATTTTTCTTGTCTTTTCTAACATGATGAATAACTATATTAATTTAGCATTTAACAAATAAATCATTGAGAGTAATGTCATTTCATTTTGTGAGGCTAAATTGTAACAAACTATAGACAAAAGATACTATTGTTATATATTTTAATTACATACTAGAATATGCTTTCAGTGCTAACGTAATACGTCTCACAGACTGTGGTCTCACAGACCGTGTTAACCAGTTAACTTTGTGTTTCTGGCTAATTGGCCCTGCCAAAGCCATTTTTCAAAAAAAAAAAAACTTTGTGTTTCACTAACCACACCCGCCATCTAACATAATCGTCCGGCGGGCGATAAAGAAGCCCACTTTCATCTTTTAAATAATTAAACACAATATTTTGATAATTATTATCTACATGAAGATAGAAATTTTGAACTTTCTCTATGTAATATATAGGGTGTCCCAAAAGTAGTGGAACGATCGAATATTTCGCGAACTAAACATCGGATCGAAAAACTGAAAAATACGTGTCCAATCATTTTCAAAAATCTATCCAGTGACACCAAACACCAACCCCCGTTACACCCCCTGGAGGTGGGGTGGGGGGTAACTTTAAAATCTCAAATGGAAACCCCTAGTTTTTCTTGCAGATTTTAATTCGTTACGTAAAAGTAAGCAACTTTTATTCAAGACATTTTTTCGAACTGTGGATAGATGGCGCTATAATGGGAAAAAACGATTTATCCTGATACCATAGGTAAATTATAGAAACTGTCTAATATCTCGAGAAATACACTTCCAAATGAGAAACTGAAATAGAGGTTTTGAAATAGAGAAACGCCACCATGGCCCTCCAACCCACCCCCTGGAGGTGGGGTGGGGGGTAAATTTAAAATCTTAAATAGCAACCCCCACTTTTTATTGCAGATTCGATTTCGTCATGAAAAATTAAGCAACAGTTATTCGAAACATTTTTTAAAATTGCTGATAGATGGCGCTAATAAATTGTATTTTGCCAATTAAAGCGCCATCTATCAACAATTCTAAAAAATGTTTCGAATAAATGTTGCTTAATTTTTCATGACAAATCCGAATCTGTAATAAAAAGTGGGGGTTGCTATTTAAGATTTTAAAGTTACCCCCAACCCCACCTCCAGTGGGTGGGTTGGAGGGTCATGTTTGGTGTTTATCGATAGGTTTTCAAAAAATATTAAAAACCTCTTTTTTAGTTTCTCATTTGGAAGTGTATTTCTCGAGATATTAGGCTGTTTCTATAATTTACCTATGGTATCAGGATAAATCGTTTTTCCCAATTATAGCGCCATCTATCCACAGTTTGAAAAAATATCTTGAATAAAAGTTGCTTACTTTAACGTAACGAATCCCAATCTGCAAGAAAAACTAAGGGTTTCCATTTGAGATTTTAAAGTTACCCCCACCCCACCTCCAGGAGGTGTAGTGGGGGTTGGTGTTTAATGTCACTGGATAGATTTTTGAAAATGATTGAACACATATTTTTCAGTTTTTCGATCCGATGTTTAGTTCGCGAAATATTCGACCGTTCCACTACTTTTGGGACACTCTGTATAATGTACAAATGCATTTTTTCAGCTGCTAATATTAATATTTTTTTCTTCACATTTTCTCTTCTAATGCCAGATTTTCATAATTATTGATGCCATGCAGGTCTGGATCCCGCGTATGAGAAAAAAGTTGATTAATAGTAAGCTGAAAATTTGTTAATACCTTAAGGGTGTCTAGTCGGACAAACTTTGATATATGGGAACACTGGAACAAGGAAAGTTTTAATTGTGGAACAGGTTAAAAATTTGGAAAGGTCAGACCACGAAAACGGCACATGTATTTTGTCCGACAGAACAGACTTAAACTCTCCGAACAGAGATTAAACTCTCATGAAAAAATCAAACTGCTATTTATCACCAAATTGGCGTTTTAATGAGTGGAACATGTAGAATATGTCAAATGACAGGAATTATGACAGGTGATAAATAGCAGTCTGATTTTTGCATGAGAGTTTAATCTCTGTTCGGAGAGTTTAAGTCTGTTCTGTCGGACAAAATTAATGTGCCGTTTTCGTGGTCTGACGGTTCCAAATTTTTAACCTGTTCCACAATTAAAACTGCCCCTGTTCCAGTGTTTCCATATATCAAAGTTTATCCGACTAGACACCGTTAAGCTATTAACAAATTTTCAGCTTGCTATTAATCAACTTTTTTTCATACGCGGGATCCAGACCTAATATGTTCTATAGCATCAAATAAAATAATATGGTGGCAGCACTCCTAAATTATATGACATAATATAATTCCTGCGTAGGTACTTATCGTAAACATATTATACCGTAAACAAGCTGAAAATTTTTAATAGCTTAACGGTGTCAAGTCGAACAAACTTTAATGTATGGGAATACTGGAACAGGGGAGGTTTTAATTGTGGAACGGGTCATCCTGACAAGTTTATGACTGAAAAGTAGCAGGTTGTTTATTCAACAGCAAACTTTATATTTATAATATATGAAAAAATGTGTGTCCGACAAATATGATGGGCATTTTCATAAGTCCGACACGTAGAACATGTCAAATGAAAGGAATTATGTTGGTGGTAAATTGTAGTCTGATTTTTGCATGAGAGTTTAATGAAAGGGTAGCAAATCAATTGAAAGTTTTGTCTGACAAAATACATGGGACGTTTTCGTAGTTTGACGCTCGAAACATGGAACTTTTCCCAAGTTTGTTTGACTAGATACCGTTAAACTATTAACAAATTTTCAGCTTGCTATTAATAAACTTTTTTTTGTACGCGGAATCCAGGCCTATTATGTACGTAGGTAAGAACCTCAGGAACATATTCAGCATTGTGTAGAACCTATTCCAAATTTTAAAACTAAACTTGCGTGCATATAAATCGGCCCACTTAAAAATTTGGTCATTTTTGATATCTCGAATTTCCTAAACATGTTCTCCGATTCAAGCGATTGTTTAATATGTTATAGCCTTATTCTTTAACAATATCGCTGTAATAATATTGTGGCTAAACAGGAAAATTTTTATTGTATACCGGATGTACGAATCAAACTGTGTTTTTTTCTGAAAGTTCGCATCACCCTGTGGGATATCCTAGCATTTATAAAATACTGAAATTAAAACTCAACTATAGCCGCAGGTTTTCTTAACATTCTGTTTTTGATTCATTCGCTTAAGTAGATAAGTAATGCCGAAATGGTGCCACATAGGGAAATCAATGTGTTAGAGAGAGAGCGTTGTATCAATGTGTGGGAGAGAGACAGATGATGTGACACGCCCCGACGCTCCGTGGAAGGAATCTACTAACTTATAGTTCAACTTTTATCCGCTAGACGTCACTAGTAGTCACTAATCAGCCGCCATTGTTCCATAATATTTTTGACGCATGTCCGACGTGTCGTCGAAGGAATCTACTGACTTATAGTTCAACTTTTATCCGCTAGACGTCACTAGTAGTCCTAGTCACCCGCCATTGTTCCATAATATTTTATAAATTATGTAGCTACCAAAAATCTTCTTTTCCGCAACTGTCAAATCTTGTCGCAGTTGCCACTGTCAAATCTTCTTTTTCACAGTGTGTCAAATCTTCTTCTTTTTGCAAATATACCTTTCGTTTATAATGTTATTTACCATTGTGTTTCAGATATCGTTCGCCATTTTTTATCCAAAGTAATTTACACACACACATGAAGAGTATAGTTAGAAGTAGTAGAAGCTATTAAAGGTGTATTATGGGTGATATATTAAAAAATTAAAAATATTTCTGCTAAGAATATGATCCTCTACAAGTACCTACTAGATATAAAAATTATTTGCAATTTACAGAGAAACGATGCATTTATTTATTTATTACTAAAAATTTTATTCAAATATACCTCAACGCATGCAAAATAGGATTGTCCGAGGGAGTCCCATTTTTCCGAGGGAGTCCCCATTAGTATCTATAAGACAAACGATGAATTTATTTATTACTAAAAATTATATTCAAAATACCTCAACGCATGCAGAACGGGTATTTTCCAAGGTTGAATATATAATTTATATGCAAATGAAAATTACTGTTATTAACACATTATTTTCGCGAATTCCATTTTTATCTATAATTATTAACATCGACTGCATTTCACATGCAATTGGAATTTCCGTTACCGCATTGTTACTGTACTAAGTATGTAGCATGACATAATTATTCAAGAACCAACATGACTTTCAAGAATAAACTGGAGAATGTGTAATTATAGATGCATGTGACGTCAATGAAGCTACAATATAAAATAGGATGCACATGGGTGTTGCACTCATTGTGCTTAGCAGTAACGTTTGTGTAGTGACTCTAATACACCGAGGTAAGTTTTTCTCTTTATGATTTTGTTTTTTAACTTGTGCATAAATTGTTTTTTTGTTTTTTTTGCATTCTTTGTATGAGTACACATAATTTTCTCGATTTTCGTCTTCTTTGTTTTATTCGTACAGTATTCATATTATTTCTCTATTTTCATGCAGTATACACACTATTTTAGTCTACCTACTTAGATAGATAGAAATTTCCGTTTGACTCGCTATATCTATTCTCTATTGTAATATATTTTTTTAACTTGCTCATAAATTGTTTTTGTTTTTGCATTCTTTGTATAAGTACACATAATTTTCTCGATTTTCGTCTTATTTATTTTATTCGTACAGTATACATATTATTTCCCTATTTTCATGAAGTATACACACTTTTTTTTATTTTTTTTTTGCATTCTTTGTATGAGTACACATAATTTTCTCGATTTTCGTCTTCTTTGTTTTATTCGTACAGTATTCATATCATTTCTCTATTTTCATGCAGTATACACACTATTTTAGTGTACCTACTTAGATAGATAGAAATTTCCGTTTGACTCGCTATATCTATTCTCTATTGTAATATATTTTTTTAACTTGCTCATAAATTGTTTTTGTTTTTGCATTCTTTGTATAAGTACACATAATTTTCTCGATTTTCGTCTTATTTATTTTATTCGTACAGTATACATATTATTTCTCTATTTTCATGAAGTATACACACTTTTTTTATTTTTTTTTTGCATTCTTTGTATGAGTACATATAATTTTCTCGATTTTCGTCTTCTTTGTTTTATTCGTACAGTATTCATATCATTTCTCTATTTTCATGCAGTATACACACTATTTCGATAAAAATGCTATTTTAGTGTACCTACTTAGATAGAAATTTCAGTTTGACTCGCTATATCTATTCTCTATTGTATAAGTACACTTAATTTTCTCGATTTTCTTCTTATTTCTTTTATTCGTACAGTATACATATTATTTCTCTATTTTCATGAAGTATACACACTATTTCGATAAAAATGATATATTCTCTATTGTAATATTTTTTTTGATTTTTCGTTTTTGCTATTATCTTATACCAATAGTGTTGGTTGGAATTTAATATACAGTTGTGTATGCAAATCAATAAAAATTGAAGTACCAGTCATATATTATTTATTTTCTATTTTCGTAGAATTCGTTTTTATTCGTAAAAATATATACACATATTGTGATTTTTCCACTTGCTGTTATTCCTAATAGTTTTAATTTAATTTTCGAAATATATACAGTTCGCTAAATGGAGGTCAATATAAAATGTTCTTAAATTAAAAATGTTTTGTTGCTATTGGATTTACGCTTCAAATACGTTTTTATTTATTATAGATGGACCTATCAAAATTAAATAAGGCTACTGTTATTGCAGAGAGGGGCCAAATCAGAAAGCTTAGCAGCCTACCCATTGGTGTGCCGCACAAAATACTGGCGGCCAAAGAAGTGAACTCCCAATTCGGCAATTCAATCCTGCTAGAATTGGAAAAGGAGGAGGTAACATTCCTGCCGCCACGGGTCACAGAAGTATACAGGCCATACCTCAAATATTTTGAAGAGGGTAAATACAGCCTGGTCTTTAAAGGACACGTCACTACAAAGAAAGCACAACCAGCCGCCTCGTTCGAAATAATAGAACATTAGAAAATTAAAAGGGTGAGCGATTTTTAGTATTTTTTATATTTGTTTGTCATAAAAAAATTTTTTTAATAAAATGTCTTCGAATAATATTGATAATATCATTAAACAAACGGACGGTGTTGTACTAGCAATTATAAAGTTACGAAAAATTTTATTTGATAATTTTACAATCAGTGATGCGGAAGTGTGGTTAAATAGATTACAAAAACAAATTAGATTATGTAAAAGGATAATTCGTAGTAGAAAACAGAATAAATTATCTGTAGGGACTTGTAGAAAAATAGAAACAAATATGGGTCATTTTAAACATTTCAGAAAGCTAATTTTAAATAGACATATCGGGGCAGGTCTTCACCTAAAGTTGGGGCAGAGGGTTAAATGGGAAAATGTACAATCAAGTTTTCAAAGTAGAATCAAAACCGGAATTATAGCTAATTTACGACATAAGGATTTGAATCAATTTTTAGGAGATTGCGTAGTTGTTTTTAAAAATAAAATCGGTAAAATTTTAAAAACTCACTCTGCACTTAAAGTAAATACAGCATTTTGTGGGGAGTTTATTAGAAAATCAGGAGATAATGAAATTGTAGAGATTAAATATTTTAATACTAAAAATTATATTATTGATTTATCAACTCAAATATACGAATGGTTCAAGGAAAATGTAGTAGATAAACTTTTAAACGAATTATCGGAATTTGCCGAAAAAGATTCGGGGTTTGCATTAAATAAAATTATTTCTTTGGCTGTTAATATCAATAAATTTCAACTTGGGAACGGTTCATCTTACATTAGACTCCCAGAACCAATTTTAAAAAAGAAAGCTTGTATTAATGTAAAAAATACAGATCAGAACTGCTTTTACTGGGCTATCGTAAGCGCTCTTCGGGCTCCTAGACATAAAAGTAAACCACAAAGAACCTCCTCATATCCATATTTTACGGAAGTTTTACAAACAGAGAATTTAGATAGTCCTATGCCATTATCGCAAATTTCAAAATTTGAAAAATTAAATAACATTTCAGTCAATGTTTACGCTCTAGAATTAATTAAAACAGAGAAAGCATCGTTTTACACAGTAGTACCAGCCAGATTGACGGAAAATAAACGGGACACACACGTTAATTTACTTTTAATTCAAAGTCATTATTATCCTCGCTTAAATGATTATGATGCTCCACCAACTGAAGAAAATGATTGTAACGAAGAGATTAAATACCACTATTGTTGGATTAAAAATTTGTCGTATCTTGTTAGTAGGCAAACAAATAAGAACGGCCACAAAAAATTTATTTGCGATAGATGTATGAATTATTTTCATCAGCAAAATAAATTTGTTGAGCATGAAAAAGTGTGTTCTAAATATAATAAACATAAGATTAACATTCCAAAAGAAAGCCACGTCGAATTTAAAAACTTTACATACCAGCAAACTACTCCTTTTGTCGTTTATGCAGATTTTGAGTGTCAATTAGAAAATTATAACCAAAGCAACGTAAATTTAACTAAAACTTTAAAATATCAAAAACATGTTCCGTACAGCGCAGGCTACTATGTAAAATGTTGTTATGATGATAGTCTTTCTTATTTTGATAGTTATCGAGGTGCAGATTGTATGGATTGGTTTGCAGATCGTATGGTTGACGTTTCTAATTGTGTTGCTTCGAAACTAAAAACAATAGTGCCTATGATTGAAAAACCAAATGCAAGTACAGCGACATCTTGTCACATTTGTAGTAAACATTTTTCAGACAAAGACATTATTGTTAAAGACCACGACCATTTCAATGGGGCATTTAGGGGATTCGCACACCAAGCATGCAATCTTAACTTCAGAAAATTGTTTGTAGTTCCCATCGTTTTTCATAATTTGTCCGGATATGACGGTCATTTTATGATTTCACATTTATGCAAAAAAGGTTACTTGAGTGTTCTTCCCATTAACAAAGATAAATACATCTCCTTTACGCTGCATTCAGATAAAAATAACATTAAATTACGATTTATAGACTCTTTTCGATTTATGGGGGCTTCTCTTGATGAATTAGCTTCAATTTTAGCCGATTCAGAAAAGAAAATTTTAAGGAGGGAATTTCAAGGTTTAGAAAATGAGAAATTTAATTTGTTAACGCGTAAAGGAGTTTTTTGCTATGATTACATAGATAGTTTGTCGAAACTAGATGAAACTTCTTTACCTCCAATTGAAAATTTTTATAATAAATTAAATGATGAGAATATAAGTGATGAGAAGTACGCTCATGCGCAATCTGTTTGGCATCAATTTAACATTCAAAATATAGGGGAATATTCCGATTTGTATTTAAAAACAGATATTCTGCTTCTTGCGGACGTTTTCGAACAATTACGCAAAAAATGTTTTTCCACCTATGGCCTGGATCCTGCGTGGTACTATACAATGCCCGGATATACGTGGGACTGTATGCTCAAGTATACAGGATGTAGGTTAGAACTACTAAAGGATCCAGACATGGTGCTGTTTTACGAGAACGCCATAAGAGGTGGAATATCCGTATGTAGCAACCGATTTTCTGAAGCTAACAATAAATATATGTCTGATTACGATCCTAAAAAACCGTCCAAATACCTTATGTACCTGGATGTTAACAATTTGTATGGTTTTGCAATGGAGCAGCTCTTACCCTACGGAGGATTTAAATGGTTGGATGATGTAACATCGTTTGATGTGACATCAATAGCCGATAACTCTGACGTAGGGTATATCTTACAAGTTGATCTATCATACCCACAAGAATTGCATGATAAACATAAAGATTTTCCGTTTGCAGCCGAACGCAGCGTACCACCCAGAGGCGGGGTAAAATTACCGAAATTAATGACAACACTTCACGATAAAAAAGAATATACTGTTCACTATAAAAATTTAAAACAAATGCTAGCTAATGGACTAAAGTTAACGAAAATTCATAAAATTTTACAATTTAAACAGGCAGCCTGGTTGAAGCCCTACATCGAGCTAAATACTCGAAATAGGGCTGCAGCTCAGACAGATTTCGAAAAAAATTTGTATAAATTAATGAACAACGCTGTGTTCGGAAAAACTATGGAGAACTTAAAAAAACACCGTATTTGTAAAATCGCGAAATCTTGGGGTGGTCGCTATGGCGCCGCAAATTTAATTTCGAGTTTTAGATTCCATAGTTGTACAATTTTAGACGAAAATCTAGTGGTTATCGAATTAAAAAAGCTTGAAATAACGTTTAATAAACCTCTATATGTAGGGCAGGCGATTCTAGACCTCTCTAAGACAGTCATGTATGATTTTCATTACACCTATATGTTACCAAAAATGGGAGCAGGTAGGTGTAAGCTTATGTACATGGACACCGATAGTTTTGTCTACGAGTTGCAGTGCGAGGATGTATATGAGGAGGTAATTAAAGCTGACTCTAGTAAATTTGATACTTCAGATTATTCTAAAAATAACATATATAAAATACCGCAAAAAAACAAAAAGGTGCCGGGTCTAATGAAAGATGAAAACAACGGTAAAATTATGACACATTTTGTGGGGCTTCGAAGTAAAATGTATAGTTACAAGGTGCAGGGTGGGAAGATCGTTAAAAAATCTAAAGGAGTTAAATATAATGTTGTTAAAAATAAAATAAAATTTGAGGATTATGTTGAATGTTTGAAAAGTTTTAAAGAAAAAACAGCTACACAACGCTGTATTAGATCGTATGCACATAACGTCTATTCTGTCGAACAAAGTAAAATTGGTTTAAGTCCGCATGATGATAAACGCTATTTAATTCCAAACAGTTTTGATACACTCCCGTGGGGTCACTACAGAATTTTAGAATAGGGTTGTTTTGTTATAGATGAACCCTCCAACGTTAACAACATTAGCTGTTAGAAAAATTTGCAATACAATTATATCGGCAGCAGATTTCATGGAGCAATCCCCCCTACCATGGAAGTTAACCAAGATGATTGTCAAAAAATTTCCTTCATTTAAATGGCGTGCTATGTTAAAACGAGCCGAAAAGGATCTTGAACCTTCATATAAAGGAATTCAATTTATTACATGTTCCAAAGAAATAGACCAACATTTAATTAACACTATATTAGGGAGATCAGATTGGGATTATGTTTTCGAAGACTATTCTAGTTATTGTCTATGGTCAAGTGGATATTGGCTACAACAATATCGTCTTAACGTATGCAAAGTATGTTTTTCTAAATTTAAATATACACACATAACTTTAAACAAATATATATTTGTTAGCTATGATCATTCTCACGAGATGTACGATGCTCATGATATAATTGAGGATGTATACCAAGAAAAAAAGTATTGGTGTCATAGCTGCTTTAAAAGAGTATTATTTGAATTAAAAGACGATGCGTCGTGTACTCGTCACTTGCATGAAATGCCAACATATACCCGATTTGATGATTCCGATATAGATAGTGGTATTGACTCTTTTGAAAATAATTAACTTTTATTTCGACAAACAAATTAAAAAATATTTAAAAATTGTTCATCCTTATCCTAGTTTATATCTGTATATATTAAATATAAATTCTGTAATAGTTCTGTAAATGTATATTAAAAATATATGTAAATAAAAAGACTTTATTATAAAATATTCTTTATTTTCATTTACATTTTTCCAATAAAAATTTTCATTTAGACATTAATCATTCAAAGAATATATTTACTTTGGATAATAAGGATTTCAGTTGTTTTATTAATCCATTATCAGGACAAGGGAAACCTAACATATTCCAGTTAAAAGTACCTTTTTCAACAACACTTCTTGTAAATTCATTAAACTTGTAATAAATGTTTTGCTTTAAGAAATATATATGTCCATCAATGTAATTAAATGCTGATGTAATATCATTTGGTATTCCTGGAAAAACATCACTTATGCGTCCTCTAGAGATAATGTCTTTATCATTAAATTCAATAAATGAGCCATCAAAACAAACAAATTTTTTTCCTGAATTTGTTTGAAATAAACCGTTAATACTTCTTGCGTTATTTACTTCAGGTACCATGTTATCTGTATGAATTCTTAAGCTAGGAAATGCTGCAGCATATATACGATTTCTGCTTACACCAATCAAATCTCCATTGGTGCTTTGAAAAACATGTGTCACGTTCGTAATTCCCCTTGGAAAATATCTTATAAATTGTTCAGCATTGGTAGGGATCTTTTCATTATTTAAGTCGTATTTCCATACCAGATCCTTACTTACTATATACATTCGGTATGTTGGAAATGATGGAGCGTATGCTAAAAATATTAAATCTGGATATTCCAATTCACATACATTCGTTATTATATTTTGCTTTGATTTATTAGTCCTAGCTGCTGTGGTTGTCGTACTACTAGATCTTTCTGTTGTGGTTGTGTTTAAAGTTGGTACACTACTCCTAGTAACACCAGCTTTAGTTGGAATAGATGCGGATTTACTTTTAGGTCCATATAACTTTTCTAAGCCCCTTTTATCATCATCAGTTATGTGGGAAGGAAAGGTTTCATAAAAGGGATACATTACGGCCTTCTTATCGCTACTGTGTGCTAAACCTAAAGCGTGACCAACTTCATGGAGAAGGACTGCAAAGAAATTTGTTCGACCTTCTACTGTAGAATTCAAACTGAAATCCCACGTTAGATTGCTATTCATATGAATTTCTATGCACCCAGATGTAGGTGGAAAATAAGAATGTGCTAATACACCATTTGTAAATTTAAAAGGACATTCGTCGTTACCCTGACAATTGTATCGAAAATAGTGCTGTTTTGGAACTACTGTTATAGTTATATCCGGTTTTGGATTTGGGATTCTCAGATAAGTAAACTTAAATTTTGATGCTTCTTCCCATATTTCAAATACTCTTTTAGTGACTGTCAAGGCTTCAGGGATTGCTTGAGGAAAATACCATTTTATATCAAATTTTTTCCATGCTGATTTTACAGCGTAAGCATTGTCTCCTTGGGTACATCGTGGTTTCTGCATTAACTCCATCGTTTCTTTATTTAATTTCCCATCCACCGGTAAATTATATCTTTCTTGAAACTGTTCTAGTGTGTCAGTAATATCAGTGTTGGCAGTTTCACTTGTGGTGATGTAACCATATTGTTCTAGCCATGACACTGCATTTGTCTCAGTAAAATTTCCACCTAGGCAAAAACTTATGCTAGTTGCGATGAGCAGAACAACTTTATTGATATGCATCTCGAATGATACTGAGTCAAATAAGAAAACATCACTGTGATATAAGTAAACCCCACCAGCCTTGGTCTTATATGATTGCGGTGTGTGCAGCAAAAATACTCCTCTTTTAATTTCTTTAGTTTCATAAAATAAAAAAACAGATATATATATTTTTACAAGCTTTATTAAATTCTTTCAAGATCATTAGCGATCCTATGTTTACAGAAAAATATAAGTTGCCCTAACGCTACATGTTGTAAAGTATATCCTTCCTGTGTAAATGCATACAATTTTTGAATGGCGCCTGAAAACGTATAATTTTCATTATTAAAACTATCGCGAACAATATTAAGCGTGTTATAATAAAAATTTTGAAATTCAACAGTCTCTAGCATTGTCAGATATGGTGTTAAAAGTTCACTATTTGCTTCCAAAAGGGTGTTCACTTGCAGTTCTGAGAGACAAAAGTTAATGTCGTGCTTGGTTATTTCAAGGAATTTCATGTTGTCGTAGATTATTTGTCGAATTCTGCAATAGTCACCGCACTGAATTTCAACAGGATCAGGAAAGTTCACGTTCTCATAGAAAAAACTATTCTCGTTGAGTTGGGTAATTAATTGTTCCCATTCATAGGTACTGAAAGATATTTTCTGCCATGGTGATTTCCACATAATTACAGCAGGAGTGTATGTTCTAGCTGGACTTAGACCACATCCAAGTTGGTATGATCCATTTACAAATTGAGTGTACAGCAGGTAATGGGTCTCGTTCTTGGCTGCTTCTTCGTACTTTTCTAGAAGATCTTCAAGATCTTGATCGTAGTCTTCACATACGGTTGATGTTTCGGATGATTGCGAAAGGGTGACATCATACTCGCTGCCGCTTGAGTATCCAGTATCTTGAGAATACATTTTTACTAGCGCACTGACTGCAACAAACTGAGATCGAAAAACGTGTTTCTCCTCACTGTTGCATACTTTTGTTCCCCCACCTTTTAGATGACAGCGTCATTATCAATCCAACTATTATGTTTTGCATCAAGGCCAAGCCATTTGACGTACATTTTTTTATCTTTACGACGTAAAACTTTTTCAACCAAGTAAATATCAGGATTGGCTGTTTTCTGTAACTCTTCATCGTAAAAGGCTCCTTTAATCGGTGCACCTTGCATGTCTTCGAGCATGTACGTTGCAGGATTGGTAATATTGATTTTGGTAACTTTGAATAATTCTGTCGTCCAACTTGGAACGTATCCTTTGTCAAATAACATTTTGGTTTTGCTGATGCGTACAATGTCACCAACTTTAAATTTTCGGGGGCCTGCGATTTTTAAATGCGTAAACTTGTTTTTTAAAATCTCCTTTTCATTGGTTTTGTTCACTTGTGATGGTTTGTACCCCGTTTTTGAATGCTTTGTATTGTTGTATTCAGCCGTAACTGTGGGCAATATGTCAATCCACTTGTAAGTACCGTGTAAGCTGAAATACTTGTAAAGTTTGGATTTCAACGTTCTAATGACGCGTTCAGCCATGGCTGCTTTCATGGTAGTGAAAACAGAGTAGTGATTTATTTTATGTTTTTTCATTAAATTTTGAAACTTGTTATTGTAAAATTCAGTTCCCTGATCCGACTGCAGATTTTTCGGTGTTCGTTTACTGTGTGCGAGGATATTCGAAAATGCTCGAGTCAGCTCCTCACCCGTCTTTGTCTTTAATGGACGAGTCCACAGATATTTCGAAAAACAATCAATAACAACTAAAATTAATTTAAAATTTCTATTGTTATGAGAATGAGGTCGCATTTCAGCCAAGTCCATCTGCCATAAATCGTCTAAGCCTTTGACTATTGTACGTCGTCTTGGATAATTTTTTCGAGCAGGTTTGTGTAGCTCGTTAACTAGTTGGACCTTTTCCATGGACGACGCCATTTCTACTTTCTAAAGCTTTAACTCTTTGGAGTAAAGGGTGTAAATATGTGTTAAATATAGCAAGTGTATCTTGGATTTCTTTTACTGCTGAAGATAAACGTTCATCCAACTCATACACAGTCTTTGACAGCTCTGATACTCTACTATCTAGTAAAGATCTCATATCTGATTCATATCGAATGCTTTTCTGCCATTGCTCAAGATCATGAATCCTATTATCATTTATGGTTTGTAGATTTACCTGTAACTCGCTTAGTAATTTATTATGTTTTCTGCCTTTCACCTTTTTTGCATCAGACATCCTCACTCTACCTAAGCTGTTTACGTTCTAACGCAATATTCTTTGTACAATAGGTTTTATGCAACTCGTCCATCAATTGGCTCTTTAGACAATTTTATTATTTTCGACGTATTCTTCTACTACCTTAAGACGATTTTCTAAATCATGTGAATTAAGATCCGTTGTTTTAATCTTTTTTTCCATTTCCAACGATTTCAACATATTTTGTGCGCTTTGGTGAGCAGCATCTGTAACGTTCTTATTCATTTCACGTTTAAATAAATCTAGGTCATTTCTAAACTCGTGTACTTGTTTTGACAAATCGGATATTTTTGCAGCATTCACTTTGTTCTCGTCAAACAACAAATTAATTTTTTTATTAGAATCACTTTCTACTTTACTTATGGTGGCTGAGATTTTTTGTTCAAGTTGAACATGTTTTGCATTATATTCTTTGCGTAACAAATTAAACTCTTTTCTTACAAAAGACTTGACATGAACAATGCGACCATCTACGTATTTCTTGTTGGAAAGATCTGTATCAGCTACAGGAGGATTCCGTTGCATATCCTTCTTTACTGCATGTATTTGGTTTTGTACATCCAAAATAGATTGTTTTAAGCCTTCACGTAGCTTTTTAACAGCTTGTTCATTAGAACGATAATGATGGCGACCAAACTTGTCAACATTCATATTGGAAATGATGCTACAATAATCTGATCTAACGTTAATATATAATATCTGCTTCACGTAATTCGTTGATAATGGCAACAATTTCGTTATTGAGGGATGCGGTGTTTCCTGCTTTTTGCTCAGCCATCAACAATTTGAGGCGCTCACAAAGTTCGTTTGGGTCATCCCAATACACATATTGCACATGATCATCGCTGTCTTCCCAATGTGTCGGTATTCCTGAGCCAACCTCCTCCCTACCAGATACTGTATTACGACGAAATGATTTATTCAGGTCAGGTTTAAGAAGTGATTTATTAAGATTAGGTTTAATAATTTCATTCCACTTATAGGTTTTGGTTCCCTTTAGTGTACCATTCAGTTTTTTATGAGCATTGGTTAATTCCAGCAATGTAATATATCGCCTAATATCGTCCTCAGTGTAATAATTAGGTTCTTTGTAAAATATTAATTCATATAGCCCGCGAGTTCCAACAGCATAGTCTCCTTTCGCCACAATCCAACCATTATGGGTGAAATCAATAACAGTTTTTCCAAGTTTCCATTTGGAAGTTACGGGATCATGAGTAGGACCGTATACTCTATCTATTTTATCTGAATACTGCCAATGGTCTTTCACATAAGGATGAATTAGATGATGGTATTTTTCTAGGTAATCTTGAAATTCTTGTTCGGATACCTTATCTTGCGATTGGTTTGTTTCTATGCTATCTTCGTATTCTTCATCGGATTTATCGCTGTTTTCAAATACCTCTTCATCACTGATAAATGATGTATTTTTTATGGTGCTGATATCTTCTTTTTTAATTTCTTCTTCTTTTTCCATTGGTTCTTCTTTTTTAATTGACTCAGTTTTAACGTTAGCATTGTATTGCGGTGTTTTTAGAACACTGGTTATGGGTTTAAACATTTTTTTCAAAGTTTCATCCTCCTCCGATTTACCTAGTTTTAAAGCTAAATACTTGTTGCGAATAGCTCTAGCTAATTCCGCAACTTTGCGCTTGCGTAGAAGCACTTGTTTGTCCAACATGCTTTTATATAATGCAGGTGTCTCAGTCACGTCTAAACTTTTATAAACTTGTCGAAACCTTTACGATAGCGTCCGTTATAAATATCAAAATCCTTAACAATAACAAATGTACCATACTTGTCCTTCCAACATTCAGAACAAAATTGTTTAAATTGCTCAAATGTCATGTCAGGAGAGACGTGATCGTCAAAGACATGTTTTAAATTGAGCTCATCCTGTTTAAACAATACAATAAGGTTAGCATTATCACGTAGGAGTTGTTTGCCTGCTCGACTGTAGGATTGACATAGGTATGCACAATCGATATTTTTATGTCTCCCCATACAGTAATATTCACGTATTGTTTGTTGCGGATCCGTTGATACATCATCAAATATGAATACAGAATTTGGTTTGGCTTTACCAGGACTTATTACATCATCATTATCTTTATATGGGAAATAGCCCACCTCCTTCACAGATGCCAACACTTCCTTCAAAAATTGATACTTGGGCTGAAACAACGACTTTGAATAAACGTAAACATTTTGAAATTTAGCGCCATTCGGGTCAAACAATAATGCCAACATAGCATTAGTCTTTCCACATCCGCTTGGGCCGCATATGATAGCACGAAAAGAATGTGGTAGCAATGCACCATGTTTACTGGTTCTTGTCACGTTATCGACAAAATCTAAGTTTTCCACTGCTAGTGTCTTGTCTTGTTGAACAACCTTCATCTTGTGATCGAGATGAATTTTATGCACTTGGTTATATAAAAAGCAATTTTGTGTGAAACGATTCATTTCAATGTTGGTTGTCCAAGGTGAAGGAGTTTTAAATTCTATAATCAATAGTCTACCATTTGAATTGCACGCTCCTGGCCACCACTATCTAGGACCTGGAACTAAATTACAGAAACGTCTAGCACGAGGAGATCCTGGGATAAATCCATTAGATCAGGCTGCGAGAGATCACGATATTGCATACTCTCAAAGTAATTCCTTAAAAGATCGACATAAAGCAGATTGGGTGTTGGAAAATAAAGCGTGGGAACGAGTTAAAGCAAAAGACGCATCTTTGGGTGAAAAAGCCACTGCCTGGTTAACTACTACAGCGATGAAAGCTAAACGAAAATTAGGTATGGGTGTGAAACGTGGTAAAGGTGTTAGTTCATTTAAGCGACACGTGCTGCAACCAATTATCAGAAGATTGAAACGTACTCCTCCAGCACCAAATCTGCGTAAATCAGCCCTACTTGCACTTGCAGCAGCTAGAACGGCCGTTAAAAACGTAGGTGGGAAAAAAATGTGCGGGTTCCAAGAATTATTCCATTTGAACCAAAATCAGGTGGTATTTTACCTTTAATCCCTATCTTTGCAGGCTTATCAGCTCTCGGCTCTTTAGCGGGAGGTGCGAGTGCCATTGCCAAGACAGTAATCGACTCAAAGAATGCTCAAAAGAAACTAGAAGAAGATAAACGTCATAATAAAGCAATGGAACATCTAGGCAAAGGTTTATACCTACGAAAAAACGCTAAAGGTGGCTTTGGATTATACTTGAAGAAGTCAAAAAACTCCCGCTGAAGCTACCTAATAGACCTTTAACCAATGTGGACTTGAATAAATTTGCTAAGCAATTAAAAATTTCAAATTTTCGTGGAGTTTTTATGCGGGACAATTTACCTCAAGCCCCCCGTAAACACGAATGTGCTATTATTAATCTTGATATTTCCAAGAACCCTGGTACACATTGGGTAGCTTACCGAAAGATAAACAACAACATAGAATACTTTGATTCATATGGTTGCTTGAAGCCACCGCGGGAACTAGTATCATATTTGAGTGGTGGACGAATTTTCTATAATAACGACGCATACCAAACTTATAACCAAATTAACTGTGGACATTTATGCTTAAAGTTTCTCTACAATGGAACCATCTAACGACATCTTGAGGCGTGCCACATGCATTTTTATGGAAAATATAACAAGCGGTGTTTGGTATAAACTACCCCAAGATATTCGTCTCGCACTAGGAGATCATTTACCTTGCAAGAAAGATCATAATAAACATGAATGGGGTGATGTTTGCGGCAATATGAAATCTACATGTGTATTGTGTGGTGTCTATGAGAGCGGTATCTATGAGCAAAATGTAAATAAGACAAAACCATGTAACAGTATAATAAGAAAAATAAAGAAATTTTTAACATAATATATTGATATTTAACTTACTACACCCTATATGAAGTATCAGTCATGTCTCGATTGTTAACCTTGACAAGTACTACGAACGAATTTTCGTTTACTCCTCAAGTGCCTCTTGTACTTGATCCACTTCAGCAGTATTATGTAGCAGTGTTGGGATTTCATACATTTAATTCAATTCCAAACATCGATGGTGAAAAATTTTATTTCTATGAGCAAAATGATCGTAAAAAGTTGCGTCATATCGAAATTCCATCCGGATGTTATGAAATTACCGATATCGAAGCGTACATTCGAAGTGAATTACACACTAAATACAATTCAGTTCAGGAGTTCACTTTAAGACCGAACAACAATACGCTTAAATGTGAAATTTTCTGCCAAGAGCATACCGTTACTTTCGAGAAAGATGATAGTCTTGGTAAATTATTGGGTTTCTCCTCAAATAGAATATTGACGCCAGGTAAACTGCATTCTTCAGATCAACCTGTAAACATTATAAAAGTATCTAGTCTACTTTTTGAATGCAACATTACCGAAGGAGCCTTCTACGAGGACAGACCTGCGCACACTATTCTACATTTTCCACTTAGTGTTGATCCAGGGTTTGCTATCGATGAACGTCCTCATAACCCTATATACATACCAGTAAGCAGCAGCATACGTGAAATTACCAAAATTACCGTTAGTGTAGTCGATCAAGAATTAAGACCAGTCAACTTTAGAGGAGAGAAAAGTACTCTGCATTTGGATTTTAAGGAACGATAGATGGGTTTAGATATAAAACACAACTCTACACATCCATATCCATTAGTCTCACACGGATCCTGCATGGGACGTGACGTGTCTGCTGACAATAAAGTTTTTCTTGTTTCCATTGGATTACGGCTGAAAAATGCCAAAACGTCACTATATTCGACGTCAGGTTCATCAGCAGGAACCACATATTTTCGATCTTTACCAAAAACCCCGGTTCGACGATACTATTAGAAAAGAAGAATTTCGTACATATACACCTTATATCAAGTCATTTAATAATAGTGACGTTGTCGAGTTTATCATAAATCAATCAGATGCATTTTTTGCGATACACGACACACTTTTAGAAATTAAAGGAAGTATCAAGAAAGCTGGTAATGGAACTGTTTCTCTTGCACCGAATGCTGGATCCTTCTTGTTTGATACTTGTACCTACATCCAAAGTTCACATGACATGGAAATAGTTCGAGATCCAGGTGTAGTCAGCACTATTCGCAGTTTGTTGTGTTATACACCTGAAGATTCCAAATTTCTCAGTACTGCAGGATGGAACTATCCGAATTATCCACATTTATCAGGGGACGCCTTTAGTTTACTGATTCCAATCAAACATATTTTCAACATTTTCAACGATTACACTAAATTAACCTATGGCCGTCAAGTGTTTCGCTTTGTTCGAGCGCGTAATGATAAAGATTGCATTGTTGTCCAAGAACCTACTGGTTCCACGACGGTAACAACAGTATCATTAACCATCGTCAGCATGGAACTCAAGGTCAAACATGTCTTTCCCAATGATGATGTGAAAATCGAATTAATGACTCCGATTAAGAATAATACACCGATAACCATACCTTTCCGTAAATGGGAGCTCAATGAACTACCTTCACTTACGGCAGGATCTCGACGAGAGATATGGAGTGTAAAGACAACTTCAGCTGTTGAACGTCCACGCTACGTTATTGTAGCTTTTCAAACTTCTAAACGAGATGATATTCACGCTGATCCGACGCTATTCGATCACATTAGAATGTCCAGCGTACGAGTGGTTATTAATGGTGACTATTGGCCTAACGAGAGAATGCAATTGGATTTCGCAAAAAATGATTACGCTATAGCTCACTACAATTATACTGAATTCTTTCCCAGTTATGCTCGTTCGCCAACAAAACATCCCATCTTAGATTACTCTGCATTTAAAAGATATGCTTTGTTTGTTTTTGACTGTTCCAAGCAGGATGATACATCATTTAGATCCGGAACTGTCGATGTTAAGTTGGAAATCGAAGCAGATGAAGGTTTTCCAGCAGGTACTCGAGCTTACTGTTTAATTGTTCACGACAGCCTACTCGAATACTTTCCACTAACTGAAGTTGTCAAAAATATAATTTAAATAGGACAATCTACAACTATGTCTTTCAGTATTGATCGCAACATCATGAGGATCGCATTAGTTGACATACAAGGATTCACCATAGATGGGTGGTTTGTACCCAAAGAGCTTACCATTGAAATTGGCCATAAACGATGCCATTACATATTTACGTCTCCACAACCGTTTGCTACATTGAGTAATAAAGATAAGAAGACTGTATCTTACTTGGAGAGACACCTGCACGGTCTTCGGTATTCCAATGGGGATGTTGAATATTCAAAAATAAATGAAATACTAGAATCTAAGTTGTTGTATGCAGCTGATTACATCTACGTTCGCGGAGAACAAAAAGTAGAATTTTTACAAAAGAAATGTCACATTTTTGGAGTTTTTCCCACCATTATTGATGTTTGTAAATTTGATGATACACCCCTTGATACTGGAAACTTTATTCAGAATGCCAATCCTTGCCACACAACTGGACTATTTTCCTGCACCGAGAGAAATGTAGATCACCTCCGCCAATGGTTTTGTGAAAAAATATTACCTATGTAAATTAGGTTTTTTGAATAAAAGATTAAAAGTATTGTTTTTAGTTTTATTTAAAAAAAAACACTGTCTTCCTTTTTTAAATATTTATTTTAATGCAAGATGATTCGCATTTGCGACTTACAAAAAATTTTATAATGATATTAGCCGCTAGAAATACATTTATTACTAATATTATTGTTAACAGTATAATCGATGAACCATATTGGACGATGTCATCATCATTATTAGTTTTGCTCCATTTTGAATCACTTTCAGTGTTATTTGGGGATATTAACTTGATCTTGTAGAATGATCCTCCCGACTTTGGTATCGTTTTGAAAAATACTGGAAGCTGACCATAATTCACCACTTCATGATCCATTAGAGTCCATTCAGTTCGATTACAATCAGTTTTTACATCGTTAAAACATATCGCTATGTTCTTAACATTGTTTGGAACGTTTGTATAAAGGACATTGTTAGCAATAGCTGTGAGAATGATAAACGATGTCGTTAGTTGAGACATCTGGTTGGTTGAATTCTTTTTAATGGGTATTGTGTTTTTGGTAGTTTTCTTGTAGACAAATGAAACTCGGCAAATCGTTTTTCAAGTGTGATTCTATCTTCGTACCACTGTATATCCGCTTTTAATTTCTGTATTTGTTTGTACAACTCTTCTAATCTGCACTGTATGGAAGGCATTGATGAAATGAAGCACGTTTAACGTAAAGAATGAATATATATTAATTTTATTTATGTTTTTTTAAATTTGCCTTAGTCCTAACCTGTACTTAATGATAAAATATATTGTTCTAAAAACGTCAACTTTATTCTTGAAAATCATGTTGGTTAGCTTAGTACAGCAAAACAGCGTCCGGAAATTCCAATTGCATGTAAAATACATTCGTAGAGATAAAAATGGAAATATCGAAATAATTTGTTAGTTGCAGTAATTATCATATACAATATATTCGACCTCGGACATGCATCTATAATTACACATTATCCAGTTTATTCTTGAAAATCGTGTTGGTTCATGAATAATTATTATGTCATAGCAAATACTTAGTACAGTATGCGGCGGCGGAAATTCCAATTGCATGTGAAGATGTTAAAAATTATAGATAAAAATGGAATTCGCGAAAATAATGTGTTAATAACAGTAATTTTCATTTGCATATAAATTATATATTCAACCTTGGAAAATACCCGTTCTGCATGCGTTGAGGTATATTTGAATAAAATTTTTAGTAATAAATAAATGCATCGTTTCTCTGTAAATTGCAAATAATTTTTATATCTAGTAGGTACTTGTAGAGGATCATATTCTTAGCAGAAATATTTTTAATTTTTTAATATATCACCCATAATACACCTTTAATAGCTTCTACTACTTCTAACTATACTCTTCATGTGTGTGTGTAAATTACTTTGGATAAAAAATGGCGAACGATATCTGAAACACAATGGTAAATAACATTATAAACGAAAGGTATATTTGCAAAAAGAAGAAGATTTGACACACTGTGAAAAAGAAGATTTGACAGTGGCAACTGCGACAAGATTTGACAGTTGCGGAAAAGAAGATTTTTGGTAGCTACATAATTTATAAAATATTATGGAACAATGGCGGGTGACTAGGACTACTAGTGACGTCTAGCGGATAAAAGTTGAACTATAAGTCAGTAGATTCCTTCGACGACACGTCGGACATGCGTCAAAAATATTATGGAACAATGGCGGCTGATTAGTGACTACTAGTGACGTCTAGCGGATAAAAGTTGAACTATAAGTTAGTAGATTCCTTCCACGGAGCGTCGGGGCGTGTCACATCATCTGTCTCTCTCCCACACATTGATACAACGCTCTCTCTCTAACACATTGATTTCCCTATGTGGCACCATTTCGGCATTACTTATCTACTCGCTTATGTTGGATAATAAAAAGTTGGGTACTTTAACAACTAGCCATGTTTTTCATCAATACAGGGTGTTTTGAAATAAGTACGGCAAACATTAAGGGACAATTTGCAGTTTGCTTCATAATCCTATATCCGCAAATGCTTCGTTTACTAGATACGGGATGTTGAATTGTTTCTTACAAATTTACGATTTATTTATTGCTTAACAGCCGGTCGAGATATTCAAATGAAATTTGGTGAGTTTTAAGACGTAGTTATTGCACATTTTTTGAGGTACAATTATTAATTTTATATTCACCATTGGCGTGCATACGGGTAATATGATCGGTCATATTACCCGTATGTGCGCCAATGGTGAATATTAAATTCTTAATTGTGTGTAAAATATGTGCAACAACAACGTCTTAAAACCCAACAAATTTCATCCGCATCTCTCAACCGGTTTTAAATCAATAAATGAATCGTCAGTTTGTAAGAAAAAAATTCAACATCCCTTATCTCGGAAATAAAGAATTTGCGGCTATACGATTACAAAGCAAACTCTCATTATTTTTTCATGCAGAATTATCCCTTAAAGTTTGCCATACTTACTTAAAAACACCCTATATTAATGAAAAACATGGCTAGTTGTTAAAGTACCTAACTTTTTTATTGTTTAACATAAGCGAATGAATAAAAAACAAAATGTTAAGAAAGCTTGCGGCTATAGTTGGGTTTAAATTTCAGTATTTTATAACTGCTAGAATATCCCACAGGGTGATGCGAACTTTGAGAAAAAACACAGTTTGATTCGTACACCCGGTATACAATGGAAATTTACCTGTTTAGCAACAATGTTATTACAGCGATATTGTTAAAGAATAAGTCTATAACATATTAAAAAAATCGCTTAAATCGGACAACAGGTTTAGGAAATTCGAGACATCAAAATTGACCAAATTTTTAAGTGGGCCGATTTCTATGTACTCAAGTTTATATATGAATACACAGCTAGAGGGTAATAAGGTGCAAAAACATCTAAAAGACTATTATTTACATCTCAATAGTGCCTCACCATACATACTTGTTTCAGAAATACACATTGTCAGTAATAAAAAATCATTTATTGTCTTTAAATTTTGATTTGTTTGCATCGAATTTTATAACACAACTTTAACCTTTGTATTATTTTGTAGTTTTTTATATACTTATGTTTACTTTCTTTAAACTACTTTTACTTTGTATTATTTTTATTTATTCTCTGCACAAATAAATTCCTCAAGCTATGGTTTTATTTAAGTAGCAGAAGCCATAAAAACAACATTGTAAATATAATACATTTTCTGAAACAAACTGCTACGAATAATAAATCAGATGGTGTTGGAATAAAGATGAGATAATAAAAATTTAATAGAGAATATCTCAAACAGTGTATCACAATTATTACACCCTCCAACCAAATATTAGAAACACAATGCGAAATATACGCAAATCTATGTTTTTGTTAATGAGTACATGGATGAACAAAAGTATTTTACTATTATTAACATAGTTTTCACCGAGGTGTATTACCCCATTTTGATATCATCTATATTTTAGAGCATTTATCGTTATCAGTTGCAACTATGTCATTACAAAAAATGTACCTAATTGTGTATTTTTTATCCGACAGTGTAATATTATACTATAATGCTATGTCCATAATATGATATTTAAAGCTAGATTTGTACGTTGTTAAATTAAATATGTACTACGAAAATGTTTGTTACAAAGTTGTTTTCATTATTTATTCTTTGTCGACAATCAAACAAACATTAGAATAATATACAGTTAACGTCAAATTTGGATACGTTGTATAGGCCTGGATCCTGCGTACCAAAAAATGTTGATCAATAGCAAGCTGAAAATTTGTTAATAGTTTTACGGTGTCTAGTCGGACAAACTTTGATGTATGGGAACACTGGAAAAGGGGAAGTTTTAATTGTGAAAAAATTGTGAAAGGTTGAAAATTTGAAACGTCAGACTACGAAAACGTCCCATGTATTTTGTGGGACAGAACTTCCAATTGATTTGTTACCAAAAGACTACGAAATTGAAAATGGATATTCATTTTTGATTTGTTACCCTTTCATTAATAGGTCTGGATCCCGCGTATGAAAAAAAAGTTGATTAATAGCAAGCTGAAAATTTGTTAATAGTTTAAGGGTGTCTAGTCGGACAAACTTTGATATATGGGAACACTGGAACAGGGGAAGTTTTAATTGTGGAACAGGTTAAAAAATTGGAACGGTCAGACCACGAAAACGGCACACGTATTTTGTCCGACAGAACAGACTTAAACTCTCCGAACAGAGATTAAACTCTCATGCAAAAATCAGACTGCTACTTATCACCAAATGGGCGTTTTAATGAGTGGAACATGTAGAATATGTCAAATGACAGGAATTATGACAGGTGATAAATAGCAGTCTGATTTTTGCATGAGAGTTTAATCTCTGTTCGGAGAGTTTAAGTCTATTCTCTCGGACAAAATAAATGTGCCGTTTTCGTGGTCTGACCGTTCCAAATCTTTAACTTGTTCCACAGTTAAAACTGCCCCTGTTCCAGTGTTCCCATATATCAAAGTTTATCCGACTAGACACCCTTAAGCTATTAACAAATTTTCAGCTTGCTATTAATCAACTTTTTTTTGCATACGCGGGATCCAGACCTATAAACTCTCATGCAAAAATCAGACTGCTATTTATCACCTGTCATAATTCTTGTCATTTGACATATTCTACGTGTCGGACTTATTAAAATGCCCAGTTAGTGTTTACCAGTCTGATTTTTGCATGACAGTTTAATGAAAGGGTAACAAATAAATTGGAAGTCCTGTCCGACAAAATGCATGGGAGGGACGTTTTCGTAGTCTGACGTTCCAAATTTTGGACCTGTTCCACAAATTAAAACTTCCCCTGTTTCAGTGTTCCCATACATCAAACTTTGTCCAACTAGACAACGTTAAGCTATTAACAAATTTTCAGGTTGCTATTAATCAACTCGTTTTTTGGTACGCGGGATCCAGGCCTAGTAGGATATCAAAAAAAAAATTTCTAATTTTCTGTAAGTTACTTGCATTGGAAAGAACAACATCTTTGTAGATAATCTTAAGGTATTTTAAAAGATAAATAACATTTAACCTTTCAGCGGGTGGCTAAAATAAAAGCACATAAGCACACGGATGAAGTCTGTGAGGAACAATATGTAAAATTAAAAAAAAATAAAAATGACATGCATTTTCTTAAACTTGTTATATGGCATGTATTTCTGCCCGTAACTCTCTCTGTAATAGAAATTAAAATTTGAAATTTGGCAGACATATACAAGGTGTCCCGGAAAATAGTGCGTTTCTTTAAGTTACGGGCTAAGTGCATCATTTATAGCAAAAAAGTCTGATAAAATTTTTTTGTAAAGTCAACAGTTTTGAAATAAATAATTTATTAATTTTAATGCATTTGATTAATGTCCACAAAAATGCAAATACAGCCGGCAACGCTGCGTTCCTTATTCTGTGTAAAAATAATTTTACTGAAGCTCAACTATCATGAATCAACGACCATTAGGCATAAGATTATGTACTGATAAAATACTGATAACAGTGATAGAAAAACAGCATAATATTTGTGTTTATTAAATATTTAATAAATGAGGTTTGTACAGTTTTTAACTTACATGAAAATTTTTTATTACAATCAACTCAATCAAGCTACGTATTCAAGAAGTATCTATCGGTAGAAAATGTGACAAAAAATTTGAGTATTACACTTCTCCATTCAATCTTCTGATAAGTTCGAGTGGTTCAATCAGATGACTAGTAATAATCCCAGCCCATACATTAATACTTTTGGCACTATTAAAGTAAAACACACAAACACAAATTTCTCGTAAAACAAGCTTTATCTGCACACAACACTTTACACATTTTGTTTTGAAACCATCTACAAATCATTAAACTTCGAGGTAAATCGCCTTGGTGTACCTAAGTCTTGCATTAGTTATACCCTATAGGTATTACGTAATTATTAACATGATACTTGCGATCGAAATCATGACAATACCACAACAATACGATGTATTCTCGGGTTACAGGTAATATGATATTATGACTGTTTGTGTTTACAATTTTAAATATCTTCGCTATGTCAAAATAAAGAAAACTGCTGGGTTGCCAAATGTAAATTTTAGTAAAAGACCTTATTTTATTTTGTTGGGACAACAGATGACTTAAAAAAAAATTTATAGGAAAGTTTTCTTTTAAATGGTGCATTCTCCCCACACCTTTAAGGAACGCTCTATTTTCCGGGACAACCTGTATAGTACCTTACTATCTATTATCACATTAAGTTTTACCTCAAACATGCTTTCCGGTTTAACCGGAAATGAAAAAAAAATCTTAATTTTTTAAACATGCCATGTATATTTTGTCATATTTTAAAACAATACAAAATTACCTTTCCTTTGACACGAAACTCGTAGCAGTAGCTTAAAACCTCAAAAAGTGACAGTAAATAGAAATTTTGCTATAATCTCGTGTGTTGTCTCTCACATATATAGGTATATAAGCGCGATCATAGCAGCCAATAGAAATAGTATGAAATGCAAATATCAACTATTAATTTCTCAAAAAAACTTAACTATTTTGAAATGAAAATATGAGTAATGTTCTATTGATTTATGCAATACTATATAGGGTGTTCTCCGAAATATGGCATCGGACATTTTCTCAAAATCTATTGAAAATTTTTATAAAAGCTGCAGGAATTAATGATGCATAGAACCATAAAATATTTTCAAGTACACAGGATGTCTCTAAAATGTCAAAATAATGAGAAACTTTGATATTTTTTATAGAATGCCATTATCTAGTACGATAATGATATTAAATCGGTACGATAAATTTCCCGGGCGGTCCTTCCGTCCAGCGTTTTTATACTAATTCTTAAATCTAAAAATAAATAATACCTATATCGAAAAAAGTATAGCTAAATACAGTTGAGTCCCCGAGTCTTTACCCGTGCGTCATCATTTAAAGCATACGAAATAAGTCGGAAATTTACTAAACGCAACAGTAAGTGACAGAAAGTGGGTATTATTCCAATCACGGGTTATAGTATAAAATTTGACGTTATCAAATAAATAGAATGTCAAATTAAAAGTTATGCTTTAAAATTTTAATGCATAATTACAGCTATATTTGACGTGGCTTAATAAATTCTTTTATTATCATTGAAATAAACAATTTGGCGGAACACTAAACACAAAAATTCCTTAACTTTGTCAACAATGAGGTTTTTTGTACGTTGTCAAAATTTATCGTAAAGTATCATAAACTTATCATAAAATTTCTGGCTCCAATATAAAATTAGTTGTGAAAACAACTATTTGTATACTATAACAAAACTTCAAAATACAAAAATTCGACCAAGTTTCAGCAAAAAATTCTAAAAACTGACAGCCACAAAAGTAAACAAACCAAAACGTCAGAAATTGTACATACAATATGTGAAAACATCTTCAATCGTCTTTCTTTGTACCTGTCTCTTCAGTGCACTGTGTCTAGATCGTTCACAAAAATAACATGTGTTTTTACTTAATAACAGGCGGCAGCTGGTTTGTAATTAGTTTCATGCCTTGGAGGAGAATGATGCTAGATAAAGAGTATGTGTTTTATCTCGCCAGATATTAATGACGCACGGGTAAAGACTCGCGTACTCAACTGTATAGCACATTAAAAAACATATACTCGTACATCCAGAATATTCTGGAGAATTCAAAAATTGGATAACATAATATATATTATAACATATTTCATCGGAAATAACAGGGTCCGTATCGGCCACTGTTACATAATTTATAAACACATGAATTTTATTGAACAAAACAATGAGTACCTAATGGAAATAAAACCAACTACATAAATCAATGGATATAAGTATGTCAAAATAGAAGAATGGTGCAGAAAACTAAATAAAATCGCTAGAAGGGCTCAAGATATCACGAAAGAAGAATGTGGTTCGAAAGAAGAATGTGAAGTCGTTCTAAAGAGAGATAAATGGTAACGTTATTATGTACTAAGAGTCGAAATTGAAGAAACCAAATAATATGCCCAAATTAAAGATGAACAGAATGAATTTCTATAAACATACAATGTTCAAATAAAACCTTACGGTTTTAAATAAGTTTGAAATAGAGCTGTAACTTCAAAAGCAACAGTTTTCTTGTATTTTTTCACCTAGATAGAGATACGGTATTGTTTAGTTTCTATTAACAAGAAACAATTCAGTACAATTAGGGGAGTGCAATTAGAACGAAAATATGCATTGTTTCGGAAAAATTCAAACAAGCTTATATTTTTCTAAAACTTTTTTGTTAGTTTATATACATGTTAAAGTAAAAACTTCTACTCGCAGATTTGACCGCTAATTGTTTATTAATTGTTTAAACAATAACAATTGGTTTGTATAAATAATTTTAAAAATATCGTTAAATTCATCATTTTATTTTGATCAAATATGTTTCTATTTTGTTTTTGATTATGCTGAATCCGAATATGGCATTGCAAATTAAAAATTCTTATACCTACATAAGCTCTTATACAGTATGTCTGGATAGGAACCACATGGAAAACTTTTTTATCAATTTTACGAAAAAAAGTTATTCTTCATAAAATGCTCTGGATAGTCAAAAATCTAAAACTCAACCATCAAATTTTATCAATTTTATACGAGTTATGTCAAAAATATGAATTTCCTTAAAGAGTAAAGTACCTTTATATCCCAGAATATCAGAAAATGTTATTATGAAAAGTTGTTTGAAATTAAAAACTATGTTTAAATATGCAATTATATAATTCTAATCGAAAATAATTTTTTCAAGTTTTTCTCAAATTACGGATACTCATCAACTCATCATCATTTTATAAAAATTATGATTATCTATTTTATTATCAGTTTTACGGAAAAAAGTTATTCATCATAAAATACTCTCCCTGGTCAAAAACCTAAGATACAACCATCAGATATCAAATTTTTTAAATTTTATATGCGGTATGTAAAAAAATATGAATTTTTCTTAAGAGTTAAGTGTCTTTATTATTCCCAATATTTTAATTAGAAGGATGTAATTGAACACTAAAACAAATTTTTTAATTCCAAACAACTTTTATTAATAACAATTTTCGATATTGTGAAATGTAACGGTACTTTACTCTTGAGTGAAATTCATATCTTTTGACATACCTCGTATAAAATTAATTAAATGTTATATTTGATGATTGAATCTTAGACTATATACGATGCAGAGTATTTTATAAAGAGTAACTTTTTTTCGTAGAAATGATAATAAAAAAGTTATCAATAGGTTCCAAATTACGCAGACATACTGTATAAGAGCTAAAAAAATTTTTTTGCTGAACATATATTATTGCTGAAGCTTAAGCTATTAAATGTATTTTAGGTAAGTTTTACAGAAAAAAGTTTTGATCACTTTGTATAAACATTTTTTTAGTTGGTAATTTTCGGTTTTTGTATTACATTTTTGTTATCTTACTTAATTTTCTCAAAAAGTAATAGTATATTTCATTTCTAAAGTAAAATAATTTAGTGTATTTTAAATAATACCTCCTCAGCTTTAAAAAAGAACTTATAAAACTGTAATAGATCTGTTCAAACTTAAGTAATACCGTCTTAAGAGGATCGGTACGTATTTTTGGCTGCAATGGTATTCAAATGGGGATTCATTTTTTTCGAATCCTGAGAAAACTAATAAGTATTTTTAAAAAATTTAAACGCAGATTCCGTTATTAGCGAGGGCCGAAAGTCCCTGAGAGCTTCTATAATGTTTATTTTAATAAGTTACAGGGGTGAAAAACCAAGAGAAAATTTAGTGTGATTTTTAATTTCAAATATATCATTCAATATAAACTTTTTAGTTATTCTAAGGGACTTTCGGCCCTCGGTAATAATTTAGTTTTTCATTCTGCGTTTAAATTTTTCAAAAATATTTATTGGTTTTCTCAGGATTCGAAAAAAATGAACACAATGCCGTGGTAAAATTTTCCAAATCTATCTTTGTCTTACAACGCACTCAGCCGAATATAATATTGTCAGCATATATTGTCATTCAGACACTGACAATCAGTGACAATTTTAAATTTGACATTGCATCGGGAATATTTTGCGTAGTAAGCGTTCCATAACAATATATTATTAAAAAATCACTTTAACACTTTTCCTCTTTTCTCGATTGAGTATTAGTTTTTGTTGTACAAATAAATTATTACAATCACTGAATACATAGTTAGTGAAAAAAATATCACATTTATTAACTGAATTAAAATTTGCAATTATAAAAATAACAGTTATCCAAGAACATTCAAAACCCACCTCTTTAAATTAAAGATGACATTTTCAAGTAGAATGACATTCTAGTAATGTTTACATATTCATACCAGTATGAATTTTACTACACGTAATTTGCCGTGTAAAGACAGAAAAAGTAGGGATACACGTAAAATATTTGCGAATTATGTACCCATAGCCTTAAAATGGTGACAATTCTATAAAGTTACGAAGATTTCAAAAGGTACATTTTTTGAGACATCATATCAATTGAATTAAATTTTTGAGATTTTTTTTGAATGAAACATCATTTAGTAAGATACTTGAAAGGTAAGTTGTGCAACATTGAGGGTTTTATAAGAAAAATTGTATTAGTTACATATTGTTAAATCATTTTTAAACAAAATTCATGTAAGGCTCATTCTCCACCCCCACCGTACTTACTCCCATACATTTTATGTTATTTTAATATAACCATAAAATAGCTTAATTCTTCTTCTTTCAAGTTCAATTTGTAAAATTTCATTCTAGCCATTAGTTAAAGAATTACATTAAAATAACTCAACCGTGCACTTCGTCTTACGCTAGTTTACAGTGCGCCAATGTTTTTGAGAAGGGTGACTTTAACGTTATAAATAAAAAATTATAGAAGATACAGATTTAATTTTAGAAAATTCTTTATATTAAGTGTTTTTTTGTAAATTTTTCTGAGTTGCTCAATGGTCAAGTCAGATTTTTTTTCTAAAATTTATATTTTCGGAGTTATTTAAAAAAACATCTAATTTCGTAGTTAATTTGTTTAATAAAAAATGAAGCACCCACTTCTCGAGTAGAACTTTTTGATATGCAGTTTATTAAACATTTCTTAATGAAATTACAGAAAGTTCTATCTTGTTTGATTTTTTCCGAAGTAAAAATCTATATGCACTCCCCTAAATAAAAGAAATTCGTTTCCTCGTTTTACAATTTTCTTTTGTAGATAATGTACTTCATAATAAAATATGTATAAAATCTATTATCGAACGTTTATGAATTTGAATATTTTATGAATAATTATTATATATAGGTCGAACTAGGGTTACAAAATAATATATGTATTTTTAATTAATTATTTTTCTACGATGCAATGACATATTAAAAAATTCATACACGCTGAGAAAAAAGTATAAGTTAAAAGTAGATAAAAATAGGATTATTAAGTTATATAGTTATTATAACAGAAGAAAACTTATTTGTGTAACATGAGCTATACAATGTAACCAAACACGAACGGAACCGAGGCATTATCAGGAACCACGACAATATTTCGTTGCATTGGAATAACAAAGTTCTAACTGCCAACAGTGCCATTTTTAGTTACGACTATTTAAAATTTCTATGTTATGTATTTTTTTTAAAGACTAAGTTGTGCAACCTAATAAAAATATTTGTAAAATAAAATATTTTTAAAAGATTTTTAATTGAAAAACTTATTGGACCATTTTCCTGGTGACACCTCCAAGGCTTCTACAATATGCAAGCCAGATGGTTGCTGCAGTGAAGACAAAAGGAAAGGAATTCTACACTATGCAATTCACAACCCCCTGTCGGCAGCTTGGTAAAGTTCCAACGGAAAATGGACCTAGTTACTCTATAGGAGTAATACTAATATAAAATAAAAATGTATACCATTTATATTCAGTTGCAATACGAAGGCAAGACCGTCTTAACTTTTACCTAGATTAGAGAGTGCAGCCAGCACTCAGAGAATGCATAGGCTGCTTTCTAGCCTATGCATTCTCTGAAGAGCCTCTAACGACAGGTGAAATCGACGATAAGAGTGCTAGCTGCGCGCTCTAATCTAGGTAAATTGGCTTCGCATTGCAACTGAATAAAAATGGTATACATTTTTATTGTATTTTTTTAATATTATCGCCACTTGTATGTGTTACCAATGTAAATTTAAAAAAAAATTAATATATTTTTATTAACAGTAAAAGGTTACTTCAATAGTTAATACAAAGGAGCTCTGATTTGAGAAATGAATTAAACTTATTTAATAAAGAAATACCTTACCACGTATACCCTTGTTTAAAAATTAGTATAATATAATAAAACAACTTCAAATTATTTAATAAAGTCTTATTGATAACTTATAAACACTTTCAGTGCTTGCAGTTAGAACCTTGTCAACTTATCAATATTTAAAATTCTCTCAGGTAGAACCTTGTAACTTACGTATTTCAGCCACCTGTTACTGGACATCGATGCAAGTATTTATTTATTTATTTATTCATTTATTTATTTATTTATTTATTTATTTATTTATTTATTTATTTATTTATTTATTTATTTATTTATTTATTTATTTATTTATTTATTTATTTCTTTAATTATTTATTTAATTATTTATTTATTTATTTATTTATTTATTTATTTATTTATTTATTTATTTATTTATTTATTTATTTGTTATTATATATGCCCAACAGACCTGTAAGGTCTAATTACAAGGATAAAATACACTAAGTTTTTTCTAAAATAAATATCTGTACAAAAACCTAAGAAATAAAAATAACAAAAACAAAACAAAATAAATAATAGGTCTAACATATCAGATAATACAAACCATCCTTATATTATCCATAAGACAACACTTACTAATCCTATGCCGATAAATTAATAATTTGTCGTAACACTATTCCCCGAAATACATTTTGTGAGATTGACCAATCTAAATCAGTTAGAGTATTGATGTTATTAGCTAGTCGAAACATGGTCACCAAAGGAGCCCTGGTGTTAGTAGATAATAGTGGAATATTAAACATTGCCATATTGCGAGACAATATTAATGGTACATTGAACCTAATTAAAGCTAGAATTTTAGGTGAATTAATTTTATTGTTAATTATTTTATGTAAAAATATTAAAGCTGTAAGGTTCCGTCTGTCTTCTAATGATAATATTTTAAACTCCTTTCTAAGGCGAGTGGTTCTAACTTAAAGATATCTTAAAAATGTATTTTGAATTTTTTCCAGTTTATCTAATGCAGTTTGATACTCACCAAACCAACTATGAGCTCCAAATTCTAATTTTGCCCTTACTAAAGTATAGTACAAAATTTTAAGAGTTGCTATATTTCTAAAATTATAGGTTTGTCTAATTATAAACCCTAATAGTCGATTTGCAGACTTCGTTATATTATTTTTGTGGCCCGCGAAAGATAATACATTATTATAGGTAATGCCTAAATCTTTTACCTCTGTACAACGCAGTAAAGTTTCTTCATTAATTTTATATTCAAATATAATAGGATCTTTTTAACGTTTTTCGTTAAATATACAGCATTTTTTCACATTAAAGTATAACTTGTTGCAATAGCTCCATTCAAGTAAATTATTTAGATTTTTTGTAATAATTATCGTCGACTAATCGGAGTAATCGGAGATTATACATATGGCGCAGCCAAGATGGACGAACAAGAAATCAAATAGACTAGTCGTCGTCCATCAACTGTAAAACATATCCTGGTGCAGACTGTGAAAGCGATCATCAACTCCTGGTATTGAACGTTCGACTTCGTTTGAAAGTCCCCAAAAGAAGACCGCAGAGAAAAGTCATGTCTCTAAATCCATCAAAAATCAATGACCTCCAACAAAACTTGAAGAAGGTCTCTCTTTAGACCAAGTAGATAGTGACCCTGAGAGTACTTGGATCTATCTCAAAGATAAGGTAATCCAGGCTGAAAAAGACTGTGAGGCAGTGGTTTTTACTGGCCGTAAACATTTATGGTGAACATGTCATGATGATGGTTTTAGAAGGATGGGCCGGTGTAGTAACAGCAGCTGGTAGGAAAATCTCCAATTTAAGATTGGCTCATGACACTACACTTATAGAAGCAAATGAGCAAGAAATGTTTGATCTTCTGCGAAGAGTTGAGTACGAAAGCAAAAAAGTTGGTCTGAAAATCAATAAAGCTAAGACAAAAATAATGGTGGTTGACAGATTCAACACTATTCAACTGACTAACATGTTACAGGAATACCATAGTAAAAACCTTTATCTATCTCGGGTCTAGTATAACTAACGATGGTAACTGTGAAGCAGAAGTTCGGAGACGTATTGGTATGGCAAAGAATGCGATGAGTCGCCTAACCAAAGTTTGGAAAGACAGATCTATCTCTCAAAATATCAAGATGACACTGGTGAATGCCCTTTTATTCTTAATATTTCTATACGGAGCAGAGACTTGGACTCCTCGCGCATGCGAGCGCCAAAACATTGATGCCTTTGAGATATGGTGCTGGAGAAGAATGCTGCGCATACCTTGGACAGCTCATAGGACAAACGTTTCCATTCTAAACCAACTCAATGTTTAAAAAATGCTGTCCACAATATGTCTGCAACGAATTCTGCAATTCTTTGGTCACGTGTTTCGTAGAGGTGACGACAGTTCAAGGGAGAAGATAAAGAGGACGATCACCAACTAGATGGTCTGACCAAATAAAGCATTCAGCTGGAAACTCATTCTGCGAAGCTCTTAGAGCAGCTAAACATCGAGACCAATGAAGAAACATTGTTAGGAATATTGGAAGAAATCACGATCCTCAATAATGGGGAAACGACAAGAAAGAGAGAGAGAGAGAGAGCAAGTGTCATATTAAGGTGAAGAACATAATAGATAGAGTATAAGATAGAACCTTGTTATTTTGACGCAACCATTTTTAAAAAACCCAAAAACCTGGCGACACGTCGATTTTTGATTAAAGTGGGACATAGTTCTGGTATTTTGATTATTTTACTTCAATCTAAAAACTGCTGTAAGTAACACTCTAAATAAACACATTTTAAAATATATTTTTTAAGGTGATTACGTATTTCTAATTTGCCAAATGTCCACTGGTGTTCATCTAATGATAAAGGTTTTGTTAAAAACTTCTCTCACATTTCGATGCATTTAAATAGTGATTTGTCAGCATTCGTTACGTCGGTGTAGATCCTAGAATGTGGGTAATCTTTTACAGATTTGAGTTTTGAGGTGTCCCCACAAAAAAAATATCCAGGGAAGACAAATCTGGTGACCGAAGAGGCCATTTGTTGCTGTACTTTTTTTAAATCCAACGCAATGAAAAATATTGACGAACACGTAAAGCATAATGCGGAGAAGTACTGTCCTGTTGAAAAGTCAAAAATGTTTAACATATTGTTGTCTATTTTCAATAATACCAGTCAAAGCAGTATTAGTCACATTTACTAGTAATAATAAAAATATTTCACTAATCGTATTAAAGTAAAAAATGGTCCCTGTTCACAGAAAAATACCACGCCATACATTTAATTTTTGCGGTTGCTGTATATGCACCTCGTGGGGTTTTAAAATTAGAAAAAAAAGCAATTGTGAAAACATGGCACAAAATTACATCACAAGAATCCCCTAATAATTTTTATATTCAGCCCTGCCTCACCCCTTTGTCCACCACGCAACGTTCCGCCCCTGTAGATTTTATTTAGTTACCTCATGACCTATTTATTCCCAAGTTTTGATACACCATCTTGATAATGAGCGTCACAAATAAACATAATAAAAACCGCGACTATGACCCCTTATAACTACCTTCGCCCACGCTCTGGTTTCCGCCCCTGGAGATTTTACTTAGTTATGTCATGGTCTACCCTTTCCAAAATTTTGGTGTATTATCCCGACCACGAACGTCACAAAAAAACCCTAAAAATTTTTATATTCAGCCCTGCGCTCACCCCTTTGTCCACCACGCAACGTTCAGCCCCTGGAGATTTTGCTTAGTTACATCATGACCTATTTATTCCCAAATTTTGGTACACCTTCTCGATAATGAGCGTCACAAAAAAAATAATAAAAACCGCGACTTTGACCCCTTATAACTACCCTCGTCCTCCGCTCTGGTTTCCGCCCCTGTAGATTTTACTTAGATATGTCATGGTCGACTCATTCCGAAATATTGGTGCACTATCTCGATCAATAACGTCACCAAAAATCCTTATAATTTTTATATTCACTCCTGCTCCCACCCCTTGTCCCCCACGTAGCGTTCCGCCCCTGGAGATTTTGCTTAGTTACGGTATGACCCACTTATTCACAAATTTTGGTGCACTATCTTGATCACGAATGTCACACAAAACCACTTATAATTTTTATATTGACGCCTGCCCCCACCCCTTTGTCCCCCACGCAGCGTTCCGCCACTGGAGATTTTACTTAGTTACGTCATGACCTACTTATTCCCAAATTTTGGTGCACTATCTCGATCCGTCACAAAAAAAAAATAATAAAAACTGCTACTTTGACCCCTTATAACTATCCTCGTCCCCCGCTCTGGTTTCCGCCAGTGTGGGAAGGTCATGTACACGATTAATTCATCATACCCCCGTATAGTGTTTTTATATTATTTATCACGAGCAAAATTTAAAGGTCTTACAAGGACGCGTTTTGGCTCTTCACGTGCCATCATCAGCTTAAAAATACAGGAACAAAGACAAAGGACTGATCTACAATGGAATATAAGAATTATAAGCATATATGGTGACACGCCCACCTCAGTTAAGGAACTTACCAGACCAGGAAGGAGAAAGAATCCACTAGTTTACATTATCTATGGTTCTATAGACTTCATTATTATATCTTTTATAAGTTATAATATAGATATTATGTTGTAATTTGAATATAAAAATTTAAGAAATTCTTGTAAGACTTTCACGTTGGGAGGAACCATCTTGCTAACAGGTCAGGTGTAAGGAACTTTTCGGTGAAATGTCAAATTACTGTCAGTGGTGACTGATGACACGGTAGTATTCTAGGATAAATTTGTCATTAAGGTGGTAAACTTTGTAACTAGAAGACCGCACAGACTAGGAAAAGAAAAAGGAAAAGAAGAAGATTAAACGTCAAATTTAATTTGCAAGATAATTAACCCGAGAAAAGATAAATGTGAGACTACTAAAATGCGAAGGAGAATAAAATGACGAGGAAATGTCTAAAAACAATGATGAATAGCAATAACGGTTATTATTTGATAAGTAACTAGGGTAAGCAGTACAGTAATTGGCACCCTGACAGTTATTGGCACTGTTTAATAAAAACGTAAATTATAAGAGTTCTGCGTTACCGACGAATGATTTCAAATCATATGTTGGTAGTCCGTACTTCTCTTATTATAGTGGTAAAGTTTTAGAGGCTAAGTTGGCGCTACTGTTTTTCAAGGTGACGTTACTGGTGAAGCTCTCCACAAATAAGCTATTTGTTCGTAAAACTGTTAAGGATTTTGGGTAAGTAATGAAGGTCCTTCTTGTAGAAAACAACACTATTTTGTTTACGCTATTACTTTTTGATATTATTATATGTTCACTTTCAAGAATTTGCGGCAATTCCAAAGCTTTTGAGGTTAGAAATTATATATTTGTTGGGTGCCAATAACTATACATAAAAACTAGCATTAAAATAGTAATTGGCATGCTCTGCCAATATCTGAAATAAATAAAGCTGTTTCTTAAATAGTTATTGGCACACCCAATATTTTATTTTTATTTATCCAAAAAATTGTAAAATTTAAAGAGGTAATAATTTATACACGTTCATTTAAACAATGACATTATAATACCTACCTTATAAAATTAACCCAAGCATTTAATATAATGTGTATATTAGCAATGGAATAATTTTTATTTTTCTTTATATTTTTACAGATTTTTGAACTTAAGATGCCTAAAGTCAAAGAAGGGTGTACCTATAAACGAAAATACACTGAAAACGATGTAATTAAGGCCCTAGATGCAATTGAAAATGGCCTGTCAACTAAAGCTGCTGCGGAGAAATTTGGAGTTCCCAGAGCGACAATCCAGTTTCGTCAAAGTGCAAAATTTAGAAACAAAACAACTTTTGGCCCTAATCCTATCTTAACCATGGAAGAAGAAAAACTTTTGGAGAACTGGATAATAAGTAGCCACAGAAAAAGATTTCCAAAGAGAATTGAAGATGTAAAAGCGTCCGTTAAAGATTTTCTAGACGCTTCTGAGAGGAAAAATCCATTTCCGAACAATTATCCAGGTGAAGGGTGGTATCGCGCATTTCTAAAGGGGCACCCTAACATAACCACTAGGGCATCCGAGGCCGTGTGTTCTGCAAGTTCAAAAGTTGCAGAATCTGACATACGAAAGTGGTTTCAGGACATAGAAAACTATTTAAGGGAAAAAGATTTATTAGAGGTATTGGCAGATCCCCAAAGAGTTTTCAACGGCGATGAGACTAATTTTATGCTGTGTCCCAAAAACAAAAAAGTTTTAGCGCCTCGGGGGGCACGAAATGTGTACGAGGTTGATTCTGCTCAAGCCAAAACTAACTTAACAGTTATGTTTACATTTTCAGCCGCTGGTCTCGTAACTCCGCCTATGGTCATTTATCCTTATAAAAGGTTACCAGAAAAAGTTACCCGGTCCATTCCGGATGAGTGGGGTGTGGGTATATCCGAAAGCGGATGGATGAAAGCGGAGCTTCTCTATGAGTACATAGGAAATGTTTTCCAGCGCTATATAAAAAAACTGTCTATAAAATTCCCAATTATACTTTTTGTTGATGGCCACGTAACGCATTTAACTTATAAAGTAAGTCAGCTATGCAGCGATTTAAACATAATTTTGGTAGCATTATACCCCAATGCAACTCGAATTCTCCAGCCAGCAGATGTGGCAGCCTTTAAACCTTTAAAGAATAGTTGGAAAAGGGGTGTATTGGATTTTAGAAGAAACAATCCAAATGACTCAATAACAAAGGAAAACTTTGCAGTCATACTCAAGGCGGTAATCGCAGGAAGCATAAAAAAAGAGGTGACCCAAAATGGATTCAGAGCATGCGGGTTATTCACTTGGAACGCATCCGCGATAGATTTTTCGAGATACCTTGGAAAAAATTCTGTAAACTTTAAAGAAAATGAAGAGAAAGTGGCCGATGAAGACATTATCGATTCTCATGTTCTAACACTAAAACAATTTAAGGAAATAAGAAGGGATGACAAACTTGCGCTAATAAGACAATACTGTGAAACAAAGGATACCAGTAATGAACTTACTTTGCTTTATAAATTATATCAATCGTTCAAGTCATGTGCGGAACAGAACGAAAAGAAAGTTGAAGAATTGAGTAAAGGTGAAGACATTCAAATAATATCAGATAAAAAAAAATGAAAATGAAGATCTGTATAATGATTCGGGTTTATTTGTGGTAAATGATACAGCACGAGATAAAAACATAGACCAAAGTGAAAACAGATTAGGCCAGGAAAATGACAAGGAGCAATTGCATAACGCTTCATTTTTATTTGCGGTAAATGATTCTACATATGGGGAGAACTTATCTCAAAGCGATATCGAGAATATGCCAGTTTTGTTTGAAGGACCAGAAAATATTGTAATTGTGCAGCAAAACGATAATGGACATGATAATGAAATACGTCCCATAAAGTCAGGGGATGTAACGTCTCTTAATTGTTCTTTGGAAGAATATATAACTTATCCCGTCACACCCGAAAGAAAAAACCAAAGAAAAGTAGAGAAACTGCCATTTGTTTTAACGTCTTCTGTGTGGAAGCGAATGCAAACAGATAAGATAGAAGAGAAAAACGTGTAGAGAATGAAAGGGAAAACAAGAAAAATGCCAGACTGCAAAAAAGCAGGAAAAAGAAGCTTTAGCGAAAGAAAAGAAAAGTAAAAAACCTGGAAAAGCAGCATTAAAAAATATAAAAGAAACTCAGTTTAAAATTAATACGGACAAAATTAATATAATCTCAGATGTGAAAGTTGCTTCTGGAAAACCTGGTTATACTAAGGACCTATTTAAAGGGGAATTAGAAATAGAGAACCGTGAAAAAACCATCAAATTACAGCCGTTCTGTGCGACTAACAACGCAATTAAAATAGAAAATTTACTTAACGACGAAGTAACAAAAGCAGACAATAATAATAACGATAAAAAACAACCAATTGTGAAGACTAATAAGACTAAATTGATAAATAAATGCGCAACAGGTTTATGTGAATCTGTAAATCCCTTTACCAACACTATCGTAACAAGAAAACTATGTTTCTTCTGTACTGGCAATATTTCCACAGTAAATAATGGAATAAAGTGCGGCAATTGTTTACGTACATTCCATATAAACTGTATTTTAAAAAGAGAAATTACAACAGGTAATGTTTTGTATTACTGCAACGTATGCCGCAAAAAGTTAATGAATTGTTAATTTTTAAGTTAATTTTTACAAATATTTTTAAGATTGTGAAGTCTTATTTAAAATAAAGCTTAACAATAATCAAACTATTTTTTCTAATCAATCCTATTCGAAGTAGAGTATATGCCAATGACTGTCTGATAAATGCCAATAACTTGTACGGAGGTGCCAATCACTATCACATTTGACAATTTAATAAATTAAATTGTTTTGCTAGTTTCACATTAATTTGGTGTAAAATTCTTGGGGGGCCTTCGGTAAAGGATGCTTCAAACTATCAAATAAAAAATTCAGAACTGATTTAAATCGATTCAAAAAAATTTATTATAATAAAAGCCAGCAAACATTCCTTAATGTGCCAATCACTGTCCCGTTTACCCTACTGAGGCGGACGAGAAAAAGGAAAGTTTAAATGGAAGTAGGACAGTTTAACCAAAGATTCAATTAACCCTTAACTGGTCCGGCGTCGTCTGACAGACGATTCAATAATTTTGATTATTTTTTATTGGAAATTGGCACCGCCCACAGGCAAGTCGTTCTATCTATTCCTTAAACTATTGGAGCTTGACAAGTGGGTGTATTTGAGACAAGTTTCTCTCAGTTCCTAAAAAGTTAACGCAACAGTTAGGTTGAGAGTAGTTCCTCAGACGACGCCGGACCGTTTGTGTCACTTTTTTGTGTTCATACTTTGAGTTCAAGAATAGCAAGAGGATGTTCTTATTTTAGAGAAAGCGCAAGATTTGCAGCTTATGTCCTTGTAGAAAGCGCAGGATGACAAAATACCTGTGCTTGAGTTGCAAAAAGCCTGTTTTTTTGGGATTTATAAAACCACTACCTATGTAAAAATTGCATATAAAATAGGTAAAGTTTGACTGATGGTGGAAACAAACATTTTTGATCGATTTTTATTTTACCTAGTTTTTTGTTTAGTGTGCAGACTGAACATCTATCCTAGCAATACATTTTTTTTCATGTTGTTTTTTATATTTTTTTTATTTACTTTACAAAACTATATATATTTTCACAAATATTTGTGCGGATTTCAGTTTTATTTTAATATTTTTTCTTAACAAAAATAATGCCCAAATCTAATACGTTCACTTTAATATAAACATATCAAGGTATGTTTGTAACATTTATTCTTATTAAAAAAATTATTTTCGAGTGTTGTTTTGCTTTCTTGAAAAGAGTAGTTTTGCAGACGACGCCGGACCAGTTACGCTACTGCTACAGTACCGGACCAGTTAAGGGTTAAGACAAAAACATATTAACGTAGCTCCATATAAAATACATTAAAATAGTCATTCAGAACTAGCTATCACAGTCAAGATATGTAAATGTAAACTATAAAATATAAAACAGAAACAGAAATTGTGATTTATATTTTATAGTTTACATTTACATATCTTTACTGTGATAGCTAGTTCTGAATGACTGTTTTAATGTATTTTATATGGAGCTACCTTAATACGTTTTTGTCCTAATTCAATCTTTTGTTAAACTGTCCTACTTCTATTTAAACTTTGCTTGGTCTCGTCCGCCTCAGTAGTTACTTATCAAATAATAACGGTTATTGCAATTCATCATTGTTTTTAGATATTTCCTCGTCACTTTAATCCCCTTCGCATTTTAATAGTCTCATATTTAGCTTTTCTCGGTTCAGTCATCTTACAAATTAAAATTTACGTTTAATCTTCTTCTTTTCCTTTTTCTTTTTCCTAGTTTGTACGGTCTTCTAGTTACAAAGTTTACCACCTTAATGACAAATTTATCCTAGAGTACTACATGTCATCGTTAATCACTGAGAGTAATTTGACATTTCACCTAAAAGTTCCTTACACCTGATCTGTTCGCAAAATGGTTCCTCCCAACGTGAAAGTCTTACAAGAATTTCTTAAATTTTTATATTCAAATTACAACATAATGTCTATATAACTTATAAAAGATATAATAATGGAGTCTATAGAACAATAGATAATGTAAACTAGTGGATTCTTTCTCCTTCCTGGTCTGGTAAGTTCCTTAACTGAGGTGGGCGTATCGCCATATGCTTATAAATCTTATATTTCATTGTAGGTCAGTCCTTTGTAGGGATGGGAAAAACCTACCGGTTATAACCTAAAACCGGTTTTTTCCTTTGCAATAATTGGTTTTTCCCTTTGTTTTTTGTCCCGGTTATAACCAGTTTTTTCTTTTTAAAGTAATAACCGGTAAAATACCGGATAAGTAGAAAAATCCTGAATTTAGAGAAAAAAATGGGAAAATTTTTCGTCCCCGTGCATAAATGAAAAACTTTAAGCTGACTGAAACCAATTTTACAACACTGATGACTGATTTCTATACTGATATGGACTGATATCGATTCGAATGTAGTATCGCAAACTAAAATGCAATGTAAATGTAACCTTTTTGGTATTGGCTATGACTAAAAAAATCTAACACAAGTTTTTGGAATAACCGGTTTTTTGACCGGTTATAACCGCCAGGTTAAACTGTAGGTAAAAAAACGGTATAACCGAAAACCGGTGTTTTTGTCAACAACCGCCATCCCTAGTCCTTTGTCTTTGTTCCTGTATTTTTAAACTGATGATGGCCCGTGAAAAGCCGAAACGCGTCCTTGTATGACCTTTTAATATATACATTTTGTGGTATTACTTTGAGTTTTCGTAATTCGTTATAATATTATAACACAAATAAACAAATTAGTTTGACATATTGACATTTAAAACTTTCTTGAGGCGAGGAGCATTCAAAGGTATGTAGATAAAATATAGTCTATGAAATGGAAATATGAAGAAATATATTGCATTATAATTTTTTTTAATATTTACTACCATGTTCCTTTAAATTCCTCGATGTGTGTATACAGGGTGAGGCAAATAAAGGGCCTATTAGAAATATCTCGAGAACTAAAGGCAACATAATCATGAAAATTAGAATAAAGGGGTTTTGAAGGATGATCTATTAAATGAAAATATTTTCATCTCTTTGCAACTTCCGGTTATACCGGAAGTTGCTTATAACTTCGTTTTTTTAAATGGGACACCCTGTATATTTTTACATTTTTGGATTCTCTTCGATGTCTTCTTTCTTAAAATAAGAGGTTTTGTAATATTATACGGGGTATTTTAAAAGATAATTACGTTTTTTTATTAATTTAGTAGCAAAATTAACACCCTGTAGAATTGTAGTAGTTTGACATCTAAAACTCTACTTACCTTCAAATGATTTTTAATATATTCTACTATTGTTAAGAATCATTAGTATAACTAAATTTTTAATTTTAGTATACAGGGTTGGTCGAAACTCGGAATGAGTATTTTCTGAGTTTTCTTAACTGGAACACCCTGTATTTTAGTATTGTAATGAAATGATATTTTATGGTACTTTTTTATTTCTTAAGCATTCCCTATACCTAACTGCTTTAATTTGTGCTTAATTGTTAATCGCACCAACAATCTTAACTAAATAGGTATTTCGATAGCTAAACCATTATTGGTAATTTTAAGGACCAGTCTGGATTAATATGTATTTATTTCTGAAAAATTATTGGGGATTAAGTATTTTCACGGCCAACCTAATAAAATTTTACGTATTTTTTGTTGCAATTAATGTTTAGCTTGAATCACCAATAACTCACAAATTAAAGCAGTTAGGTATAGGGAATGCCTAAGAAATAAAAAAGTACTATAAAATATCATTTCACTACAATACAAAAATACAGGGTGTTCTATTTAAGAAAACTCAGAAAATACTCATTCTGAGTTTCGACCAACCCTGTATACTAAAATTAAAAATTTGGCTATACTAATCATTCTTAACAATAGTAGAGTATATTAAAAATCATTTGAACGTAAGTAGAGTTTCAGATGTCAAACTACTACAATTCTACAGGGTGTGAATATTGCTACGAAATTAATAAAAAAACGTAATTATCTTTTAAAATACCCTGTATAATATTACAAAACCTTATATTTTAAGAAAGAAGACATCGAAGAGAATCCAAAAATGTAATATTGTACAGGGTGTCCCATTTAAAAAAACGAAGTTGCAAAGAGATGAGGATATTTTCATTTAATAGGTCATCTTCAAAACCCCTTTATTCCATTTTTCATGATTCTGTTGCCTTTAGTTCTCGAGATATTTCTACTAGGCCAGTTATCTGCCTCACCCTATATACTACTTGTTTAGTTGCTACGTATTTTGATCTTTGCTAAAAGTGTTTTATTACTGTTTCTTCTTCTTGTTTTTTTTTTATTTTGTCGTTGTACCTTATCAACATGAAATTCACAAAATACAAATAGTTTCTGATGTTTCTGGTGTCCAGAAATTTTACAATTTAGATATATTTAGAATTATTTGTAAACTTTCTGAATAAAAAAAACCTATTTCAACTTCATACAATGCAAATTGTTAAGCAAGCCTTTTCTGTTTCAGAATAATAATGACCACCCACGCAGAACAAGTAAGTGCGAAACGGCTGAATTTGGAAAAAGCTACGAATTTCATGAGACAATTCAGAGATCCTCATTCCCGGGAACTGAAAAAGTTGTCGGCTAATCAGTTCATGGAGGTCTGGAGCCATTACGATAAAGACGGTAAGTTTTAGGCCTAGTGAATAGAAAACTGGGTTACGCGTTTAAATTATTTTAATAGCGGACTCTCAAAACTTTAGGATGACTTATGCTGTTTAATGGTATTTTAATTTACCCTTTAACCTTTACCCTAGAGGGTTTGGAAATAAAGTTTTGAAGTCAAATTTATTTCTTTTCCCAAAGATCAAGCTATTCCATAAAAAACATTTTCTTTTTTATTTTTACTCTACGACAGGAAAAACAAAGATTACACTACTTAAAATAAATAGCTGTGAATACTATGTTAGATTTTTACATGAGCATAAAAACAATTTAACAACTTATAATAAAACGGTACTTTTTACATAATAAGATATTATTTAATTTATCATAAAAATTAACAAAAAAAAAACGTTTAAAATTGTACAGCAAAATTTTGTGAAATCTTATTTTCATATTATCTTGTCATGTTATTGTTTTATCATCTTTTATCATATTTTATCATATTTTGCCATATTTTATCATATTTCATTATATTTTATTAAAATCTATGATATTTTATCATATTTTATCATATTATATTATGTTTTATCATATTTTATCATGTTGTTCTGAAGCTATTTCCTTGTGGCATTTTTATAATTAAGTACTTTCTATGGGAAATAAGCCACAATTTTACTAAAAAATTAATTTATTAACGTTTCGAAGCCCAAATCGGATTTCGTTGTCAAAATAAAAAATACTATTAAAATAAACAAAAATGTTGTTGCTAAGTAAAAAAAATCTTCTAATAATTTATTTAATCTGACTCATTTATAGTGGCAATGCAAACGTATAATAAACATTTTAAAGTAAAAGACTTTAAAATGATATCGCCAATATTTATGAGTTGCGTTCCTGGGACGAATTTACTAAAAGATAGTCCATTCGATTACATGAAATCAATCCCAACTTTATTTTATCATATTTTATTATACAGTGATGAGCGCACTAATAACCGCCAAAGTAACGCAAAAGATGGAAAACATATTAAGCTGTGAGGTAAAAAGAGATGAACCTAGTGGAGATGTTAAATTTAGCGATAGTAACTTGTAGATAGAAATTATATTGATTGTTTCCCACCTTTAAACGTATCGGACGAGTTTGAGAAATACCACTGTCACAGTGACAGTTTTAGTTGACATACTCCTCTGATACGTCTAAAGGTGGAAAACAATCAATATAATGTCAATTTATATGGTACTATCGCTACATTGAACAACTCTGCTATTTTTATTTCTTTTTATCTCACAGTTTAATATGTTTTCGATACCCCCACTGTGGCTCAGTGGTAAGAGCGCCTACCTTTGAATCGAAAAGTCCTAATGGTCGTGAGTTCGAATCTCACTAGGGTCAGAAATTTTTCGTTTATTATAAATTAATAAATGAAGATAGTTTCTGTCATTGTGGGATCGGTACTCATCGGAGCGACCGCAGACGTTCGGATACAATTAGCGTCTCTTTGCAAAGACAATGGCGGCGACTTTACAAAGTAACAAGACACTTACTCAACACACACACACTACACATTACACTAGGTACCTAACTGTTAAAAATTACCGTACCTACCATGCCAATGTCCATTCGTTGTCGAGGCGTTAGCTAAATAAAACAAAATATGTTTAAAATCTTTTGCGCTATTTTGCCGGTTATTAGCGCCCTCATCACTGTATTATATTTTATTAAATCATGTTCAATCATACTTTTATCATATACAGTATGTCCCTGTAAGTTGCATCCATATGGAAAACTTTTTTATTATTAATTTTACGAAAAAAAGTCATTCTTCATAAAAAGCTCTGCATGATCCAAAACCTAAGATTTAACCATCAGATATAAAATTTTATGAATATTACACGAGGTATGTCAAAAAGTTTGAATTTCACTCAAGAGTAAATTTGCTTTATTTTTCACAATATTGAAAATTGCTATTATGGAAAGTTGTTTGGAATTAAAAACTATATTCTAATATGCAATTATATCCTTCTAATTGAAATTTTTTTTTTTTGAAAAATAATGAAAAACTAACATTATTTTCAGTTATTTCAATTATGATAACTCTTTTATTATTAATTTTACGAAAAAAAGGGATTCTTGATAAAAAGTACTGCATGGTCTGAAACCTAAAATACAACCATCTTATGTCAAATTTTATCAATTTTATACAAGGTATGTCAAAAAATATGAATTTGGCTCATGAGTAAAATACCTTTATTTTTCGCAATATCGAAAATTGTTATTATGAAAAGTTACTAAGAATTAAAAACCATGTTTCAGTATGTAATTACATCCTTCTTATTGAAATATTTTGAGCTATAAAGTTACTTTACTTTTGATCTAAATTTTTCTTTTTTGACACACCCCGTATAAAATTGACATAACATGGTTGTATTTTAGGTTTTAGAGTATTTTAGACCATGCAAAACTTTTTATTTCGAATCACTTTTTTCGTAAAATTTATAATAAAAGATTTATTAGAATTAAAATTACTGAAAAGAATGTTAGTTAACCATAATTTAAAAAAAAAACTTTTCAATTGGTAGGCTGTAATTGCATATTAAAATATTGTTTTTAATTCCAAACAACTTTTCGTAATAGCAATTTTCAATATTGTGAAAAATAAAGCTACTTTACTCTTGAGTGAAATTCAAACTTTTTGACATACCCCGTATAATATTCATAAAATTTGATATCTGATGGTTGAATCTTAGGTTTTGGACCATGCAGTGCTTTTTATGAAGAATAACTTTTTTTCGTAAAATTAATAATAAAAAAGTTTTCCATATGGATACAACTTACAGGGACATACTGTATATTGTCATAATATATATTAGCTTTTGGAAAAATCGCACAATAAATATTTTCCATTTTAAAGTCACTGTAAACTAAGGCAAAATGCAGCGTGACCACAATGGGATCAATAGTGACGAATTTAACGAACTTACTGGAGTCAGACAGGGATGACTGTTTTCTCCGTTTCTTTTTCACATAGCTGTAGACTATGTTTTCTCCAAACTAAACACCGATATAAGAGGGATACAACGGACCTTAACCACACGCCTAAGCGATCTGGACTACGTCGTCGGTATCTGCATATTAGGACCAAGATTCCAAGATGTGGCTGACCAATTAGAAACGCTTTCCCCTGAAGGCAATAAAATAGGTTTGAAAATAAATATTAATAATATTAAATCCATAAGAATATACAAGAAGAACTTACCTACTATTTATTATTAACAACATGCAGATTTAAAATGTGGAAAATTTAGGTATCTTGAAAGAGAGCGGAGGATAGACGAAGATATTCGTAAGAGAATACAATTATTCATCATGAGATACATAAAATCATCGTGAGATACACAAAAGCCAATAGACTAAGATGGGCATGCCACGTGGTACGGAGTCATGACGACAAACTGATTAGTAATGTGCTTTATCCAGACGGTAGAAGACCGACAGGATGGTCTAGAAAAAGGTGTTAAGATACAGTCAGAGAAGACTGGCTGAAAATGTAAGTGAGACCATGAGATATAGTAGCACAGGATTGGAATCAATGGAAGACAATAGTAATCGCGGCAAAGACTAACGAAGAAATGTAAAAGCCAAAGATGACGATGACGATGATGATGATGATGAGTCGTCATGCTTATCCCTCTTGTCTAGTCAGTATACGACGATGACAAATATCTGAATATTCCAGTCAAATGTCATGTCTGCTTGACTCTACGGATGTGAAATCTGGAATGTGATTTGCATATTTTCAAATTATCATGTGAAGTGAAATTTTTTGTGCTGCAATCCTCTCGTGTCACGTGTTTAGGATTACTTTTCCGAATGTGATGTTATAAAGTGTCACATAAATGCTCGATCGGATTTAACTCCGATATGGGCTGTATGGTGGCCAATAAGTGGCGGCTCGTACCACTTTAAGAAGGTAATGCCAGAACTCGGGCAGCCGCCAAAATTTTTAGTGACGGATTCACGATATTGTCAAAAATTGACCAGCTCCTTAAATATGCCTCTATTTTCTGAATTCTCTTTTGCGTCGTGACCTCTTAAAGCTAACTCGAAAGCTCCACAACACCTTACAACATCTGTAGTTTTTTTTTCTAGCGAAAAACCACTAAAAAAATTTTTTATGATACTTAATCTTCATTGTCAATTAATAAATTAAACTTAAGAAATAATCAAAATATTATCAAAATACCCACGATCATGATGCACTAAAAGTTTAATTACAAATACAAAAACTTTTTAACAGAAAATATACATAATAAAAGCGACAAACCAGCACGTGAAGAAACTCAAAATAAATAGACCTGGCATCATACCCTCGTGCCGGACACAGAGATTTTAATTTAAAGGTATACTAATAGTCCAATATAGCTCTTTCTCTGTCACTTACATAAAATGCTCGTAAAATCTTTCTCTCTTTAGTCGTGCCAGTACTAACTCGGCACGAAGAAGATTCTCCTGTCGAATACTCTCCGCTGTCGGCAGGGATTGTATTACGCCCATAGTTGTCATATTTTATATAATTTATGAAGATCAAAAGAAATACACACAAAAAAATTGACAGGAATTAAAAAGTTTTGAAGATAAAAAATATGTTTCTGCATAGTTAGCAAGGTAGTGCCATGGCTCTATGGCACTACCCCACGGGCCGCCACTGTGGCCAATATAATTTTTAAATTGAATCTCATCAAGGTAAGTATTCACTATACTTGCGACATGAAGACGTGTTTTAATGTGCATTAGCACAAATGTGTCATATCCAATATGGCTGGCAAATGACAAACATGATCTTCTAAAATATTGTTAATTTACTTGTTAGCTGTCATTAACCAATTACCCAAAGTTCGGTATGTTCTTTCCAAGAAACGCCATTCCATAGCACTATGCTGCTTCCACCAAAATTAACGCTCTGTCTGTATGATATTATAACTGGCATGCCGTTTGCCAACTCTTCTGTAGACGAAGTTTTGTCATTCATGCTTCCACAATAATATTATGCTGGCATACCGTTCACCATATTGTGGTGAACGGTACGCCAGCTATAACCACGTATATATCGAGCATTAATTTTGATGGTGGCGGCATAGTGCTACGGTGTGGTATTTTTTAGAAAGAACATAACAAACTGGTGGAGATGATTGAGTAAATGACAGTTGATATGTTCATTAAGAACATTTTAGAAAATCATGTCTTAATATTTGCCGGCCATATTGCATTTAACCCGGGAGTAGTCGCGCTCACTTCTGTAACGTCGATAGTCGCGTGTGAGATTCTATCTCAAAATACGAATTTAAAACAAATTTTTATTTTGTACTATTTTTATCTACTTTTTATATTGAAAATATATATTTCTAACAATTTTATTAAAAAAACCTGTGTTGACGGCCACCTGCCAACATCGGCCACCTGTCCTAACGGCCAGTTTAAAAATTTCCCAAACCAATTATATGTAGACTACAAAAACTGGCAATACCGTCCACCTTTCTATATCGGCCTATTTCTTTCATTTTTAGTGGCCGTTACTGACAAATTTTACTGTACAGTAAAACCTGTGTTAACGGCCCCCTGCTAACATCGGCCACCTGTCCTAACGGCCAGTTTAAAAATTTCCCAAACCAAAATATGTAGACTACAAAAATTGGCAATAGCGGCCACCTTTCTATATCGGCCAATAGTTCTTTCATTTTTAGTGGCCGTTACTGACAGGTTTTATTATATTACGAAAAAGGATGAAATGTGAGATTCTATCTAAAGGCGCGACTACTCGCGGGTTAAAGCTAATTGGCTCTCCCCAAAGCCACTAATTACAAAAAAAGAAGAAGAAGAAAAAAAAAAGAAAATTCGTGCGCATTACTACACCCTTCCTCGAGGCACTTACGAAATTTTTTCAAAATTGCAAAATTTTTCATCAAGTTATCGCGAAAAAGGGTAAAAATTGAGATTCTATCTCACCGCTCGACTACTCGCGGGTTAATAGATTCGAGCTAATGTACGGTAACACATTTAAATCTAATAAAGATATTTAACAGAAATAAAAATGTATACCATTTTTATTTTATTATTCAGTTGCAATGCGAAAGCAAAACAATCTTACTTTTCAATTAGAATACGAAGTGCAGACCAGCTCTCTGAATCGCAATTTTCGATTCTTATTGGAATCTCATCGGGGAGAGCGCAGGCTTGTTCTCCATATCCTAACTGACCAGCACCGAGAGCTTTTCCCACACATTGCAACTGAAACAAATAGGGTAGGTGACTAGCGTCATCTGGCAATTGAAAGATGAAGTTTTTCAATCCTAGAAGCAACATTAATAATAATGAAAATATTAAAAATATTAATAAAATATTTTTAAATTGAAAAACTTATTGGTATATTTTCCTGGTGACACCTCCAAGGCTTCTACAATTTGCAAGCCAAATGGATGCTGCAGTGAAGACAAAGGAAACTAATTCTACACTATGCAATTCACATCCCCCGTCTGCAGCTTGGTAAAGTTCCAACGGAAAATGCATCTATTTACTCTACGAAGTAATACGAATATAAAATAAAAATGTATACCATTTTTATTATTCAGTTGCAATGCGAAGGCAAAACAATCTTACTTTTCAATTAGAATACGGAGTGCAATCCACCTCTCTGAATCGCGATTTTCGATTCTTATTGGAATCTCATCGGAGAGAGCGCAGGCTTGTTCTCTATATCCTAACTGACCAGCACCGAGAGCTTTTCCCACACATTGCAACTGAAACAAATAGGGTAGGTGACTAGCGTCATCTAGCAATTGAAAGATGAAGTTTTTCAATCCTAAAAGCAACATTAATAATATTGAAAATATTAAAAATATTACTAAAAGATTTTTAAATTGAAAAACTTATTGGTATATTTTCCTGGTGACACCTCCAAGGCTTCTACAATTTGCAAGCCAAACGGATGCTGCAGTGAAGACAAAGGGAAGGAATTCTACACTATGCAATTCACATCGCCCGTCTGCAGCTTGGTAAAGTTCCAACGGAAAATGCACCTAGTTACTCTACGGAGTAATACGAATATAAAATAAAAATGTATACCATTTTTACTATTCAGTTGCAATGCGAAGGCAAAACAATCTTACTTTTCAATTAGAATACGGAGTGCAATCCAGCTCTCTGAATCGCGATTTTCGATTCTTATTGGAATCTCATCGGAGAGAGCGCAGGCTTGTCACCAGGAAAACGTACAAATAAGTTTTTCAATTTAAAAATATTTTAGTAATATTTTTAATATTTTCAATATTATTAATGTTGCTTTTAGGATTGAAAAACTGCATCTTTTTATATTTAATTGAGTTCATCAATGCTCTATTCTATCAAGAACTTCATTTCTGGTTATGCTGGTCCTCGATTATTCTTAATACAACCACATTTCAAATGCGTTGATATTGTTCATGATAATATAAAGGGTAAAAATCCAAGTTTCACATCGTCACAACATTACAAAAAAGTTTATAATTCCTAATAAATATTTGAGCGATTTCTATATACAATGATTTATTGGGTAATAAGGGATTGACATTTTGAAATATGCTTCTTGCCTGTTCAATTCGACATGTGATTTCTAAGGATAGATTCAAAATACAAGGTATTTGAATTGTTTTATCCTTTCTAGCGTTTCTAGTTTAATAACAGTTAATCTGGGCCGATATGTTCTATATTGTTCATTTTATTTAGTTTTGTGGATGTTTATCGGTAATGCTTAATTTCTGTATTCATGTCAACTTTATTGATTAGTTCTTGCAGGAGATCGATGTTTTCATCACATAGAATCACAGTATGCTTCGTGCATCGTACATTTTTAATTATGCCTCCTCGCATGATACTTCCTTTTTGATCTTTTAAAGCTTTTCCGAATATATTCTCAGGAGGAGACAGTACACAACATTGTCTGATGATGCGTTAAAAACTGATTGGCTTCGATTATCTGCTGTTTGTACTAATAATGGCTCTTTGGTTCCAATAAGGTTTGGCTATAAGTGTGGTGTCTTTGTCATCTGGTTGTATACTCTGCAAGGCGTTAATAAATTTTGTATGTTGTACGTAATCAAATGCCTTTTCAAAACAAATGAAGCACATGTATATGGATTTTCTTAATTTCCAACATCGTTGAATGAATGTTTCTTTCTTCTTCTTCTTCTTCTTCTTTTCTTCGTCTTTTTCTTTTTCTTTTTCTTCTTCTTCTTCTTCCTCTTCTTCTTCTTCTTCTTTTTCTTCTTTTGTATAGACATGACTCTGTCTGTTTTTTCAATGTGCCTCTAGTAAGTTGTCGTTTCATTGTTTTCGTGGTCTTTCCACTTATCATTTTCCTATTGGGGAACGGTCTCTCACTGTCCTTATTTACTCTATGTCTTGTCATTCGGCTTATACAGGGTGAGTCACCACTAAGGCGACGGAAGATTACAACGAGATGGTAAAACATTTGAAAAAAATTTAAATTGAATAGTTTGTAAGTGGATAAAAGCTCAATTTTAAAATTATTTGTAAATATACAGGGTGTCCCAATAAACGGCGGCGTATCAAAGTTATATTTTTTCTTATGGAACACCTTGTATTTTATTGAATTTTTAATTGTCCGCAAAAAATAAGGTATAGTTTCATAAGGCTTCCCTATACCTATGTACAGGGTGTTCTGAGTTATGTTGACTTTTCTTAAAATGTAAAATCTTAAAAGAGGGCTTATTCTCAAGTTATTTACGAAATTATAAAAACATTACTTTTACATCTAAATAGTTGGATCTTGGTTGAATGTATTCCATGATTAATTGTTACACATTTGTCTACAGGGTGTTCAAAATTTACAGTTTCATTAGTGGAGTATTCAATGTGTCATATGATGCTTATTTTAAATAGATTACCATGTATATTAATAAGTAATTATACTAAACAAATTTACCTCTTTCGAATGGTATATGGATGTCCTATACCTAGGTGTCATAGTTTTTGCGTAATTTACAATAATTTAATCTGTAAATCGATTTTAAAACAAACGATGTAGTTAATTATTGTCATTGTATGACATTGTCAGTTTATGACAGTACGGTCTGGTAATTATCAAAACTATAAACATCGGTGTATGATATTCAATTTTTTTTTACTTAAAACTGACTTTGGCAGAGCTTTTATAACATATTACAACTATGCCAAGATGATGGGTTTAAAAATCGAGAGTGACTATAAATATTTTTAATATCGATGTACTGTTTAAGAAAATTGTAAATTACGCAAAAACTATGACTCCTAGGTATAGAACATATACCATATACCATTCGAAAGAGAAACAATCTGTGTTTAGTATAATCCTTGATTAATATACATGGTGTTCTAATAAAATAACCATCATATTATGCTACATTGAATAATTCAATAACGAAACTGTAAATTTTGAACACCCTGTAAATAAATGTGTAATAATCAAGCATGGAATGCATTTATAAGATAGGTACCAGACCGTACTGCCATAAACTGACACTGTTATACAATGACATTAATTAACTACATCTTTTGCTTTAAAATCGATTTACAGATTAAGAATTTAAATAATTGTAAATTACGCAAAAAATATGACACCTAGGTATAGGACATCCATATACCATTCGAAAGAGGTAAATTTGTTTAGTATAATTGTTTATTAATATAGATAGTGTTCAATTTAAAATAAGCATCATACGACACATTGAATACTCCACTAATGGAACTGTAAATTTTGAACGCCCTGTGAACAAATGTGTAATAATTAATCATGGAATACATTCAACCAATATCCAACTATTTAGATGAAAAAGTAATGTTTTTATAATTTCGTAAATAACTTGAGAATAAGCCTTCTTTTAAAACTTTACATTTTAAGAAAAGTCAACATAACACAGAACACTCTGTACATAGGTATAGGGAAGCCTTATGAAACTATACCTTATTTTTTGCGAATAATTAAAAAATTCAATGAAATACAAGGTGTTCCATAAGAAAAAATATAACTTTGATACGCCGCCAATTATTGGGACACCCTGTATATCCAAAAATAATTTTAAAATGTAGCCTCTATTAACTTACACACTACTCAATTTAAATTTTTTTCAAATGTTGACCATTTCGCTGTAATATTCCGTCGAGTTAGTGGTGACTCACCATGTATATGGTCATTAGATTCTATTCTTCTATTTTTTACCCAGTTATTAATGTTGTCCACCTTGCATCTCCGTCGTATATCTGTACTTCTAGTTCTGTTCGATAGAGTCTTACCATCGATTTTTCGAAGTGTTTTTACCTCGTCGTTTCAAGCAACCTTCTTGTCCTCTCTCTGTTAGGTCGTGTTTCTGCCGTGGACGTCATTATTGGTCTATGACTTGTTTTGTAAATTCGGCCATTCATTTCATTTCCGATATTTTTATTTCTCCATATTGTGTTATTCAGACACCCTGCGGCTCTATTTGATCTACTCACTTGATCTTCCACTTTTGTTTTTAGGTTTCTGTAGCCAGATAGTGTGATGCCTAGATATTTAAACTCTATCACTTGTTCTATCATCTCCAGCTCCAATTTAGATCTTATTGGATTTGCTGTTATCACTATGCATTTTGTCTTTTTTGGTGAAATTAGTATGTTAAATTTTGTGGCATTTATAATAAGTTTGTGCAGCAATGATCTTCACTTAGAAAGATTAGTATTGCATTGTCTGCATAACAGATTATTTTAAAGTTTTTTTCTTTCATTTGCTATCCTTTTTTGGTTCTTATTTTTTTCATTATTTGATCCATGATCAGGTTGAACTATAAAGGATTCAAGGAATTCCACTGTCTTTCCTCTTGCCAAATTCGATTGGGTCAGTTAGTTCATCTTCTACTTTTACTTTTATTGTGTTGCTCCGGTAGATGTTTTCGATAGTTTTAATTAAGTGTCGAATGTTTCTATATAGAACATTATGGCTTCCCTAGTTCTAAGGCTTCTCCGGAACTCAAACTGCTCTTAGTCAGTTTTGTTTAAAATGATATGCAAGAGTATTTTAACCGAATAACTCATCAAACTAACAATCTACAATCTTTCTTAAAGCCCGGCACTCACGGTACTGCGGTGTTCGGCAAGATCGTCGATGATGTCAACTCTGCAATACTGCAGCAGACAGGCTCTCTCTCTCTCTCTCTCTCTCTCTCTCTCTCTCTCTCTCTCTCTCTCTCTCTCTCTCTCTCTCTCTCTCTCTCTCTCTCTCTCTCTCTCTCTCTCTCTATTAATTTTTTAACCGTAACTTTTTTTTAACTAATCATTAGAAGCCGGTCAAACTTCTAGAACCTATTAATAATACCTAAATAAAAAAGGTCAAATAAGGATAATGACTAATTTTATTTAGGGTGGTGATTAGGGAGTTGTTTTCGATCACTTTTTCGCTGAAAAAATGGGGACTAACATTCTTTTCATTATAAATCAGTTAATTTTTGAGCTACAGATTTTTGTTTATTTCTGGAGGTAGATATTTTTAAGTACTTTAAACTATGAACAAGTTGTCCTCGAAAAATGCATAGTTTTCCCCGTCGTCTGGCTTTGAAACTACAATATTTAGCATTTGACGAAGAAGAGCCAACATAAAAATATAGCTGGGTTACTATTGGTCTTAAAGAAAATTAAAAAAAAAACGGTTTTGTTTATTTTTTCAAAAGGTACATTTTTGTTAATAGCCCAATAAATGACCGTTTTGGAGTGTAATTTCCAGGGGCAACTCCGAATTGCATGAGAATTTGGATTTAGGTTCCACTTACCCTCCACTTCAAAGTTGAACTTGTGCCGTTGGTTGCTTTTACTTGGGGGGTGACATTTACCCCTTCTCGGGGGGTGAAAAACGCGTGTTTAAAATAAGGCCGGAAATGGATAAATTGACTTATTTTAAGCATCTTTTGTTATATAAAGTTTTTTACGTAAGACAATATTTAGTTATTCGCGATTTAAAATATTGATTTTTCGACAAAAAAACTACTTTTTCAGACAGTTTTTCCCAAATAACTCAAAAAGTAAATATTTTATCGAAAAAAATATTTTTCACAAAAGTGTAACCTATAAAAAATAAAAAAAAAATGGTGTACCAGTAAAGTCTACAAATTGAGTAGAAGCAAAGTTGTAGCTCATGAAAAATACGTTCTTCTTCGTCTAATTCCAAATCGAATAATTCAACGCGAAATTACCGAAGAAAGAAGCCTTTTTTCGGGAAAACCTTATTAACATTTTTAGAGTATCGAAAAAAGGCTTATTTTTTGGTTTTTACAAAGGTTTACAGCATCAAAAATAAACGAGTTACACTAAAAAAAAAGTTTGCCCCTTTTTTTGGTAAAAAAAAATCGTGAAATCCTCCCTCTATTTAGCACCCTAAATGAAATTAATCGTTTGGCTTTACCATCTATTTTAACTGTATGTGTATTGTTTATATGATATGTAAGTTTGATTGGTTTAAAGTGCTTATTTTCGAAAACATTTGGTTTTACAGTAGAAAAAAATTTCTAAAAATTTTTGAAAAATTTAATTTTTTCAAAATAACTTAAAAAGTATTAGTGATAAGAAAAATCTTAAAGAGTAAACAAATGTAGGTTTTGCTATTATAAATATGCTAGTTTCATTTTGTTTCTCCGCAAGACAAAAATTGGTTAAGATATGGCTGTTCAAATTTTGCATACACTCGTGACTAGTGACCCATTCAAGCTTTCTCAATTATAACCCTTTCACAAATAAACACTTTAAACCGGTGAGACTGACAGATCATATGAAAAATAGATAGGTAAGTAAATTGTTTGTAAAGCGGTAGAGATTAATTTCATTTGGGGAGCTAAACACGGTGAGATTTTCACGATTTTTTACAAAAAAAGAGGATCAACTTTATTTTGAGCGTAACTCGCTTATTTTTAATGCTAAAACTTTTGTTAGCAATTAAAACAAAGCTTTTTATAAACACTTTAAAAAAATTTAAATGGGTTTTCCCGAAAAGTGCTTAATTTTTCGGTGATTTCACCTTGAATTATTCGATTTGGAATTAGACGAATAAGAACGTATTTTTCATGAGCTACAACTATGTTTTTGTTTGATTGATAGACTTTAGTGATACACCATTTTTTTGGGTTTTTTATAAGCTACACTTTTGCTAAGGATATTTTTTTCGATAAAATATTTACTTTTTAAGCTATTTCCGAAAAACCGTTTGAAAACGTAGTATTTTGTCGAAAAATTAACATTTTCAATGGCAAATAACTCGAAAAGTATTGACTTAAGTAAAAAACTCTATAAAAAAAAGTTCCTTAAAATCAGGCAATTTATCCATTTCCGGTCTTATATTGAACCCTCGAGAAGGGGTGACTGTCACCCCCCTAGTAAAAGCAACCAACGGCACAATTTCAACTTTCAAGTGGAGGGCAAGTAGAACCTAAAGCCAAATTTTCATGCAATTCATAGTTGACCCTTAAAATTACACGGTACCTTCGAGTTTCCCGTTCATTTACTGGGCTATAAGCTAAGTTGTTCTGATAAAACGAAAACTTTTGGAGTTATTAGCAGAAAACTTATTAAAAACATTGATTTTTTCGAAATAAAACTAAAACTTTCGACAGCGAATAAATTTAAACTACCTATAAATTTTATCAAAAAAATGTATAGAACGTTTTTGGAATAGAATAAAAAATTTCCATCCCTGAGATGGGGTGTCAACCACCCCCATGGTAAAAGTAATCAGATTGATTTTGATCATTGGACTATCCACTACTTATTCTTAAATTTTCAAGCAAATCGATCCATTCTGTAAAAATTGAGAGGTTTTGTCCTATTTTAACTTGACTAGTGGTCAAATTGAACGATTTTTTAGATGTACGGTCACACACGATCAAAATTTTTGTCAATTAGTCGAATTCGACAAAATTGAACGATGCCGCAGAACCGTGAGTGGCCGGCTTAACTTTTGGTTTCTTACGGAGAGGAAAAAATATCGATTGTAATCAGTCTGGTGGAATTTCACTGGTTTAATATATTTGATAGAATACTACAGTCAGCTCTTTTATACTGTCATTAACTTGAGAGTAATCTCAGCTATTGAATGTATATTTGATGTGGTTCACTTGGCTTATGTCTGTTTTTCCATTTCAGCTTTTAATATTGATTGTCTTGTATTTGAAGTGTGGAGTGATTCTCGGTCATCTTTAAGCAATCTTTATTATAACGCAGACTTCGATGAAATGACTAAGATATAGATATGGAAAAGAATAGGAATGCAATTTTTAGAAAGTTAGTTATCTAGTGATACATAATATAAAATACTTACAGCAAAACAATTTTGTGTCTGATGGCATGTTCAATGAAAAATCCTTTGGCAGAAAAATGGTATGTGTTATAACTAAATTTATTTAGTTACTTGTTATAAAGACGGCTCTTAAAATATTTTTATACAGTGATGAATGCCATAATAAACAACAAAATAATGCAAAAGTCGGAAAATATAATACGTTATGGTATAAAAAGACATGAAACTAGTGGAGATGGGAATCCTTTAGAAGTATCTGAGTCAAACTCTCAGAGGAGAATTTTGTCACAGTGGCAGTTGTCATACTCAACCGATACGTCTAAAGGTGAAAAACTATCAATATAATGTTTTATAGGTTTCTATTGGTAATTTCCCATCTCTAGTAGTTTCAACTCTTTTTTTTATATCACAACGTATTATGTTTTCCGTCTTTTGAAATATTTTGCCGGTTATTAGCGCACTTCACTGTATTTTAACCGCCGTACTTGTGGTAGAGGTGCAAAGTATGCTAAATGTGCAGTAATTCGAACGCTTTGGGGACCTATTGGTCTTTGAAGATTACGTCCTAAAACCAAAAAAAGTTAAGTACAGTTTTCCAGTTTAGTGGGGACTTGTCCATTTTTAATTTATTTTTCTATTTCCAACAATCGTTATTTTAGATTATAGCGCCATCTATCCATAATTCGGAAAAATGTTTCGAATAAAATTTACTAATTTTTACGTAAGGAATCCAAATCTGCAATAAAAAATGGGGGCTACCATTTAATATTATAAAGTAAGCCCCAGCCCACCTCCGTGAGGGGTCGTGTTTGGTGTCATTCGATAGATTTTTCAAAAATATTGAATAAGTGTATTTTTCAGTTTTTCGATCTGATGTTCATTTCGAGAAATATCGCGGGATTCGTATTTAAAATATTAAATTTACCCCCCGCCCCTCTCTGTGGGAAGTCGTGTTTAGTATCATTCGATAGATTTTTCAAAAATATTGAATACGTGTATTTTTTCGTTTTTCGATCTGTCATTCATTTCGCGAAATATTCGCTTTTTTTCTTGTGAAACTTTGGGACTCACCCATTTCCTTGCGCCCCGCTCAAATCGTCAGATTTTAGAAATATACACTGTTTTGCATGTACTTCTTACCTTATCTTAATCTGACGATTTCGAGTTTTTCTAAGGATATATATTTTTTTGGCTTCCCCTTAACGAACTCCCCTGCATTAAGAGCAAATATATGGTAGATGTACATTGTCAGTGTACAAGGTTTCTCCCCATGTAATAATCTGACGCGCTCGAGTAACTTCAAAAATTCCCGCTTGGGCTCTCCCATACCATTGTACTGTTAGGTTCATACATATTATTATCCCCAGGAAATTAAGCATTTATAAATCGGAAAATCACTCGTCGCTATTGGAATAATTTTAACCTTAGAAAAGGCAATAGAAAGACATACCAGCTCATACATACATAGCCATTGAAATTTTTACTGCGTCATGCTATTTTGTCAATTTACAGCGATAAACGCGCTAATAACCGGCAAAATAACGCAAAAGATGGAAACCATATTAAGTTGTGAGATAAAAAGAAATGAAACTAGTAGAGGTCTGACATTCACCGATAAAAACATATAAATTTACATTCTATTTATTGTTTCCCAACTTTAGACGTATGAGGAGTACGTTAACTAAAATTGTCACTGTCACAGTGGCAATGACCAAACTCGTCCGATACGTCTAAAGGGGACAAACAATGAATAGAATGTAAATTTATCGATTTTTATCACTAAATTTCCCAACTCTACTAGTTTAATTTCTTTTTATCTCAGAACTTAATATGTTTTCCATCTTTTGCGTTTTTCTTGTAGGTCATTAGCGCTCTCATCACTGTATATTTAAGCAAAAAAGCGACTTTTTTCATTAATAGGAAACAGTAGCGATCAACAGGTAGCAAAAACGCGTTCCAAGATTGCGGCTGTAATTTTGAATATTTTTTCAAGATATTTGGCACACGTATTCGTAATATAATAAAGAATGGCGGTACAGAGCCCAATTTGAAAAATATATTAATATGTGGAAATTACTCTGTAATTAAATACAATATTAAAAAAACGAGCCTGTACCGCCATTAAGAAGAACAAAAAAATACACTTTCTTCAAGTAAACTTTTTTATCCGATGCCTAGATTTTGTGTCATTTTGGAACTACTAAAATTTTTTATTTCATTAGTAATTCCACAATGACACAAAATCTAGGCATCGGATAAAAAAGTTTACCTGAAGAAAGTGTATTTTTTTGTTCTTCTTAATGGCGGTACAGGCTCGTTTCTTTAATATTGTATTTAATTACAGAGTAATTTCCACATATTAATATATTTTTCAAATTGGGCTCTGTACCGCCATTCTTTATTATATTACGAATACTCAAAATTACAGCCGCAATCTTGGAACGCGTTTTCGCTACCTGTTGATCGCTACTGTTTCACCTTAATTCCAATATTGTTTAAAAGCTACGCACTCTCGATGGAAACGTTCAACAGACGACTTTCTTGAAAGTACATACTTATTCTTTAAAATAAGATTTATCTAATTATTATTAAAAAATGTTTATAGACAAAAAAGTTTTTGTAAATAATTAAACCCGAAAGTAAGCATTTTTTCAATTGTGTATCATTATTAAAATAAACAATAAAATATTTAAAATACATATATTTCACGAGTTTTTATATAGTTACTATATCTGAAAAATATCGCCCAAGCAGTTTTTACACAATTATATTTGTTTATCCCATTTAAGACATTTTCGTTGAGACAAGTATTTATTATATTCCGAACTGCAGCGGTACCTATATCAATTTGTTTTTTTGATATTTTAAACTTAGTCCTGTCGCCAGGGGGGTACAACGGCCTCGTTAATTCAGATGGACTTACTCAAGTTTTTTTTATGTATTTTGACCCGTAGAACACGAATTTTTTGGGTAACAGTTGATCCGGATGTCGATAAGATTGTTATAGACCAAGAACTTGAGGAATCAAATAACAGCGATTTTTGGCAAAACAAAACAATATTTTGTATTTTTTGGGCCATTTTAAGTAAAAAATATTTCTACAAGTTTTTTCGTAGGATGCACAGTTTTCGAGATAAACGCGGTTGAACTTTAAAAAAATCGAAAAATTGCAATTTTTGAACCCGAATAACTTTTGATTAAAAAATAAAATAGCAAGTCTGCTTACCGCATTTGAAAGTTTAAGTCAAATTATATCGGTTTTGATTATTTGCATTGGTAAAAATTTATTTTTTTATTGTTTAACAAAGCTATAAACACGTAGGGTTTCCCGTGCTTTTACATGCGTTTTAACGCATGTAACGTAGAAATAGTCTTGATTGCACTAGTACCTATTCTACCTACTCGTTCGATTTTAAATGAGAAATCATAGAAACATCACTCACGCACTAGTTGTTTGTAGCTTTGTTTAGCAATAACACAATAAATTTTTAGCAATGCAAATAATCAAAACCGACATAATTTGACTTGAACTTTCAAAGGCGCTAAGCAGAATTGCTATTTTATTTTTTAATCAAAAGTTATTCGGGTTTAAAAATTGCAGTTTTTCGATTTTTTGAAAGTTCAACCGCGTTTATCTCGAAAACTGTGCATCCTACTAAAAAACTTGTAGAAATATTTTTTGCTTAAAATGACCCAAAAAATACAAAATATTGTTTTGTTTTGCCAAAAATCGCTGTTATTTGATTCCTCAAGTTCTTGGTCTATAACAATCTTATCGATATCCGGATCAACTGTTACCCAAAAAATTCGTGTTCTACGGGTCAAAATACATAAGAAAAATTTGGGTAAGTTCATCTGAATTAACGAGGCCGTTGTACCCCCCCTGGCGACAGGACTAACTGACTTCTTCAAGATAAAATCAAAATAGAATTTTATGCTATGTTTTAATTTTAAAACTATTTGGCAGTTTTCATCTTATATGTTTTTTTCCAAAATTCGATGGTCGACATATTGAGAAACGTCCTCAAAAAACGTTAAAATTAGCTTTTCACGGCATTTCTAATTTTTTGTTTGCATTTTACGCTTAAATTAAGCATTTTACGAAAAAAATCACAAAAATAACTTTCGTCTTAGAATAACCCAAATTTTTCATGATTTGTTTAAAAATTGTTCAGTTTCTTTTGGGTTTTAATTTTAATAAGTTTTCATGTTAACTATGCATATATTAAACTTAATTTAATTCTAAATAAAAAAAACTCAACCTTCATTAACGAACTGCTTAAATTTCAGCTGTAAATGTGCATAAACAATTACGCTATGTTTAAAAAGAGGAGAAAACATAAATGTACCTCCGGTGCTGTGGGTCACATAAACTTCTCTCTTATTTAAAAAATAAATGTTTTTTCATGACCGTTCAGATGTATTTTCTTTTTTTTTTTGTAAATGTTAAAATTACGCAGGTAAATTAATTGTTTATGTGGCGAAAAATGGTACCTACTTCATTATGATGCATCAGCTATATGTACAGCTGGTTCCAAAAATAACGATACGGCTCTTAAAGCGCGTTTTGTAGAAAATTGAGCAGTGTATTTTAAAGGATAAATACTTATTATTTACATACTGTCACTGTCACTGTCAAATCTTAAAATTTGTCAGATAACTTATTTTGTTCAACCTCAAAAAATGGTTCCACATGCTAGCAAAGAACTAAAAGCAAGAATAGGGCTTTTCATTCACAGTCATTTGTTTCGAGCTTTTGTCATGTGTCACATAATATTAAAATATCTACGTAATACGTTATTGGTATATACAATAATACAAACCACAGACGTACGAAGTAGATATATTAATATTATGTGACACATGACAGAAGCTCGAAACAAATGACAATCGATGAAAAGCCCTATTGTAACCAAATTAGAAGATCACTATGTCGCTATCGTCGGTTATAGTATTTTTACTACAAAAGCGATATTACGTAGGTCAAAATTTTTGACGTAAGAGAACTGTCAAAACATTAGAATGTGACTGTTCATTATTGCCATGTTTATTATAAGTCACATTCTAATGTTTTAACAGTTCTCTTACGTCAAAAATTTTGACCTACGTAATATCGCTTTTGTAGTAAAAATACTATATGTCACTATGTCGGTTGGTCACTATCTGCCGTAGCGAACCATTTTAACGTAAGCAGAACAACAGTTTTCAATATTAATAAAAGATGGAGAGAACAAGAAACTCTCGAAAGAAAGCAAGGTTTTGAAAGACCAAAAATATCTACGGCTCATGAAGATCGTAAGCTTTTTGAGGGATTAGAAGAGAATCCTTTTAATATATGATCTTGATATTGATATTATTTTAATATATGAATAATTCATAATTAATTAATCAGTTGTTTGTTGTTTGTTTGTTTATTTTATTATTTTTCTGTCATAATAAATATAATGTAATGTCAGATCAATCAAATACACTGCTCAAAATAATCAAATCTTACTAAGAGTCGGATCAGTTTTTTTTTCGGAACCAGCTGTACGTAAATAATTATTAAAAATAAATTTTTTAAAAACATGAAAACTTGAGACTTTATGACGAGAATGAAATCAAAAAAGTTATGTTTGATAGTGACAAAGCACCTGTACAGCCATTTAAAAACCACTTAGCTGATGGAGAAAATTGCCTGTTAAACGTGTTTATTTATAATATTTAGGTTTTTCACAATACTGAAACGAATAAAAAAATTAGCTTTTTCTACGAGCGTGCAAAAATGTCTACTTTCGCGCACACATTTTAGTTTAGAAAGTTTCACTTTTCCGCACGCGTGTTACTTTACCGCACGCGGTTTTTACTTTTCCGCACGCGTGTTAATTTAGATATGTTAATATGGCCTTAAAGTTTTAAAGTAATTATAATACATGCAATAAACTAATGTTTAGATATTATTTACTAATTTATTTCAAATATATCTTATTGTGTTCCTGTTTTAATGAAATTAACGCGACAATTCTATGAAATAAAATTATTTTGAGATAATATTCGAAAGTCAAATCGGTAGACAATAACAGTCGTTTTGAATCATCGTCATGGAAACCAAGATCGTCGTCATGCTAACTAATTATATTGAAAGTTTGGTTTTGACAACCTTGTCAAAGAATTAATTTGTGTATGTATTTTCATATTAATTAAATTAATTGATTAAGATTTGGTAATTTTTTAAAGACTCTTAGAAAAAATATTGTTCCTAACTCTTGCAGAAAGTCTCTTTTCCGCACTCGACTGCTTGCCGAAATCCCGCTTCGCGTCGTTCGGCAAACTGCAGTCGCGTGCGGAAAAGAATGACTTTCTGCATTTGTTAGGAAAATAACTATTTTTTAAATACGAAGTAAAAAACCATGATGCAGTAAAAATTTCAGTACCCAAGAGATTTTATGCCTTTTCTATTAATATACCCCAGATATTGCAGTTTAAAAAACTGTCAGTAATTTTTAGATTTTCAAGCGACTTTTTGGGCCCCGTTTCCTGGGTTATTATCGTAATATAATTTTCTTTAAGCTAAAGGAGTTAATATGTTTACCGTGAAAAAAAAATGTAAATACTTCGCCATCTGCATACCCATTCAATTATTAGATATTGCTAGGGTTCGCCGTAAGTACGCAGTTCTGCAAAACGTGACTATAATAAATGATCCGAAAGGGTCTACTTCTGAAGTATAACAAAATGTATTAGGATAATGGATATTATATTTATATAGTCAGTTCATATAAAAGTTTTTATGAACCTATGGAATTAAAAGGAATGTTTTTATATTGCATTTTATACAGGTTCTCTTTATATAGGGTGTCAATTTGAAAAGAGTTGCCACCCCCTATAATTTATGTCCCTATAGAAAATCTAAAAATATACAAAACCGCGTCAAATTTATTTGTAAGGGGAACATTTTATAGACCAGTTTTTAACCAAATTACTTTAACCCTCTAGCGGGGGCGGACACAACCCCCAAAATCTTTAATGGATAGGGGGTTGAGTGATACCTCATTTTAAAGATCGTTCGATTACCTTTTCAAAAATACTACATGCATTATATTTCTCCTCAGTAATTTTGGAAAAATCAAGTGAAACCGTACAGATATTAAATATCGAGAACTCCAAAATTTTTTTTGGAGTATTGAACTCCAAATTAAATTTTTTTTGGGGTGTTGAAGTAATTAGAGGAGGGGTCGGCAACCTTTTTTACTAGGAGGGCACATTTCAAAAATTGTGAAATTCGGTGGGCACCACCTGATGAAAAGTAGCGCCCCCCTCCCCCCGGCGAGGAAACATGAAAATAGTATAAAATAAGAAAAATGTATTCTATAGGCAAATTTTTATTTCACATCAAATTCTAATATAAAATATAAGCATAAGTAGACAACTAGTGAGATATTTGGCACTGTAAATTTGAGTCCAGCTCGTTGTAATGGGGAATATAAGTAGAATTTCCAGTTCGCAGGCATTGGTCTAAATGAGCATCAGTAAGGGTTGATCGGTACCTTGATTTTAAGTATTTCATATTTGAAAATAAAGATTCACAGGCGTATGTCGAGGCACAGAGGGAATTTAACTTTAGGGCACACTTTCTCAACAAAGGATAAATATTTATATCCACTTAATTCCAAAAATTCTCTTCGTTACAGTATGATTTCAATTCGATGTCGTTGGTGATATTTATAATTTCCAATTCCAATTCCTCCTTATTAGAAATACTGAAATATTTATGTTGAAATCTTTTCACTCAGATCTTCATTTCTATGAGAGTAAGGATTAATGAAAAACATCAAAAATGTCTCTAGTTCAAAAAATTCTTCGAACCTTTTTTTACATTCTGTCAACAAGGAATCAAAATGTTTGGCAAACTGATGGGTGGTAAAATTTTCATCGCAATGACTTTCTATTACCATTCTCAAATTTGGGAAATGTGATAAATTTTATTGTTCTCCATATGCAACTTCCAGAGCGCAAATTTAGCTTTAAATGCATTTACCGCACTTACCATGGAAGCAATATGATGATTTCTGCCTTGTGGTTGTAAGTTTAATTCTTTTAATTTTACAGTTAAATCAGTTAAAAAACCAAGCCGAATTTACCAAGGTGTAGAAATTCTCTTACTTGAGGTAATAAATTTAAAAATCGCTCAAGTACTTTTCCTTTACTCAGCCACCGTACTTCTGTATGTGTAATCAGATCGTCAAATTCTGCGCCATTTTCTTGCAGCAATAATTTAAATAATCTGTAATCATCAACGTGCAGTGAAAAGAATACACTTTTTTGAATATCAGTGTTCAATTGTGACTCAATGTCTGTAGCCATCATTTCAATTCTTCGAGTTACTCTTCTGGCTGATAGCTGGATGCCATTTATTGCTGTTACTATTTCATTTTTACTTTTATGGTCATCAAAAAGTGTTTTAGCACTTAATAACATGGCTTCCTTAATAAGCTCACCTTCTAAAAACGGTTTCATTTTCTTAGCCAAAAGGTGCGCAATCTTGAAAGAGGCAGTAGTCGCTTTTGTTGGTTGGGAAATTGGTCTGGCAAATAAGTTTTACTGCTAAGTCAACTTGAGTTTAAGTTCCGATATCTTTTTCTTTCTAATTTCCGAGTTTATTGGAAAAGTTGTGTTAAAATTTTTGTGAGTGGTAATGAAATGCCTCTCCACATTACACTTTTTTGGAACCGCTAAGCTTGAATTGCACAATAAGCACACACTTTTTTCTTTATAGTAAATGAAGCAAAACTGTTCTTGCCACTCGACCTTAAAATGGTGTGTCTTTATATTCTTTCTTTATTTTCCATGGCGGCTAAAATAACAGTAAAATAATAAATATAAAGGATTAAACAATCACATATATCTACTTACAACTCCATATTAATATAAATTCACGCTAAGAATAAATTCACACAGGTCACAGGTTAGTTAGCACATGGCGTATGAAATGGTAGCAGACAGGTAGACGGAGTTATAGTAGACGCGCGGGGGTGAAGAAAATATAACGGTGCATATAGATATGCCGGCGCCGCTCGGATTGTTTTTATCATGTTCGTTAGGTTAGTAGGATGTGAGCAGGGTCGTAGCCAGTTGTTCTATTAATTTTATATTGATGTCGCTGAAATTCAGTTTTAACCCCCTCTGTGGCTCAGTGGTAAGAGCGCCTAACCTTTGGATCGAAAGTTCCGAATGGTAGTGAGTTCGAATCTCACCAGGGTCAGGAATTTTTTCATTTATTATAAATTAATAAATGAAAATAGTTTCTGTCCTTGTGGGATCGGTACTCACCGGAGGGACCGCAGACGTTCGGATACAATTAGCGTCATACAAGTAACAAGACACTTACTCAACACACACACACACACACACACTATAAATTACACCAGACTTAGTGATAAGTTATACAATTACGTGGCTAAAGGTTCTAGTTCTAAACCAAGGCCAGAATCAGAGAGAAAAAAAAATCAGTTTTAAAACTTTAACTTTGAATAAGCTTTAAATTATTAAAGTTCCGTTTTTAATTAGTTTTGTAAATAGTTGTTTGGTTAAATTTTTAAATTAAGATGGTGAAAGGAATGGCGGTCACTTAAAATTGCGTCGCGGGCATCACGTTGCCGGCCCCTGATTTAGAGTGTTTTTTTTTAAGTATTTTTGGAAAAATCAAGTAAAACCGTAAAGATATTAAGTATCGAGTTCAGAACTCCAAAATTTCAGAGTATTGAGTCCAAGATTTTTCCAAAAGTACAGAAAAGAAATATAAGGCATGTGGTATTTTTGAAAAGGTAATTTAATGACCTTCAAAATGAGGTATCACTCAACCCCCTTTCCATTAAAGATTTTGGGGGTTGTGTCCACCCCGGTTAGAGGGTTTATGTAATTTAGTTGAAAATTGGTCTACAAAATGTCCCTCTCACAAATAAATTTGACGTGTTTTTGCATATTTTTAGATTCTCTAAAGGGACCAAATTATAGAGGGTGGCAACTTTTCAAATTAACACACTGTATAAATAAAACATACAGTCAGAAAAATGAAAGAATACCCATGAACGATTACATCAATAACCTAGTTTGTATTTGCTGTCTTTTTCTATAAATAACAAACGTTTATTATAGAAAAAGACAGCCAATACAAAATAAGTGATTGATGTGATCGTTTATGGGCTTTTCATCGATTGTCATTTGTTTCGAGTTTCTGTCACAGGTTGTATAATCTGTGTATAATATTAATATACACGGATTATACGACATAATATGACAGAAGCTCGAAACAAATGACTGTGAACGAAAAGCCCTGTTCTTTCATTTTTCAGACTGTATAATTTATTTATAACGGTAGGGGAGCAAAGTATGCTAAATGTGCAGTCACTCGAGCGTTATGGGGACCTATTGGGTTGTGAAGAGTAGGTCCTAAAACCAAAAATAGTTAAGTAAAGTTTTCCATTTTAGTGGGGACTTTCTATTTTTAATTTAACGTTCCATTTCCAACAATCGGTTTTTTAGATTATAGCGCCATTTATCCATAATTCGAAAAAATGGTTCGAATAAAAGTTACTTATTTTTAAGTAAGGAATTTACATCTGCAATAAAAATAGGGGCTCCCATTTAAGATTTTAAACTAACCCCCAAACCCCACCTCAGTGGGGATCGTCTTTGGTGCCATTCGATATATTTTTCAAAACTCTTAAATAAGTGTATTTTACAGTTTTTTGATCTGATGTTCATTTCGCGATATATCGCGGGATTCGTATTTAAAATTTTAAATTTACCCCCCACCTCTCTCCGTAGGAAGTCGTGGTTGGTATCATCCGATAGATTTTTGAAAAATATTGACTACGTATTTTTTAGTTTTTCGATCTTTCATTCATTTTCGCGAAATATTCGGCTTTTTTGTGAAACTTTGGGACTCATTTCCTTACAAATCGTGAATTTTTTAAAATATACACTGTTTTGCATGTACTTAAGGGACTTAAGTACTTAAGTTACCTTATCTTAATCTGATGATTTCGAGTTTTTCGAAGAATAGATTTTTTTTTCGGCCCCACTTTAACGAACTCCCCTGCAGTAAAAGCCAATATATGGTAGAGGTACATATTTAGGGTACAAGGTTTCTCCCCATGTAATAATTTGACGCGCTCGAGTAACTGCAAAAATCCCCGCTTGGGCTCCCCTACCATAATTGAATTTGAACACAAAGACGAGAATATTTGAATATTAGTTTAGCTAGTGGTACAAGTAGAACCCTTAATTTACTTACTTTTCCTCTGATTGTCTTTAATGGTTTGATAAGAAATCTAAAATTAAACAAAATGAACGAAATCAATTAAGGTTCTAAATAATGCCAGAAAAGACACCAGAGTTAAAGAGATAATACAACGAAACGAGCCAGAATAATCATAAGATCAAAGAAAAGAATATACAATGGAGATCAATTGAAATGCATAGAAGAAAGAATAGAGAAACTAGAAACTTATATTAACCCTTAAACGCCCAAACATATGTAGGTTCCAGATTTATATCTCCAAGGGTGGATAAAAAATATGCACCTCGAAAATAGCTAATATATTTATTGAGGTAGGGCTCAAGTAGGGATTTTTGCAGTTACAAGAGAGCGCTAGATTATCACATGGAGATAAACTTTGTACACTGTAAATGTACCTCTACATATATTCGCTCTTAATACATGGGAGTTAAGATGAGGATCTTAAGATAAGGTAAGTTAAGTGCATGCAAAACAGTGTATATTTAAAAAATTTGATGTGAGCGGGGCGAAGGAAATGGCGAGTCCCAAAGTTTCACAAAAAAAGCGAATATTTCGGGAAATGGACGTCAGATCGGAAAACTAAAAAATACGTGTTCAATATTTTTCAAAAATCTATCGCATGATAACAAACAAGACCCCCCAAGGAGAAAGGTGGGGGTAAATTTAAAATTTTAAATACGAACCCCGCGATCTTTCGCGAAATGAACATCAGATTGAAAAACTGCAAAATACACTTATTCAATATTTTTGAAAAATTTATCGAATGACATTAAACGCGACCCTCCACTGAGGTGGGGTGGGTGTTACTTTAAAATCTTAAATAGAAGCCCCAATTTTTATTGCATATTTGGATTCCTTATGTAAAAATAAGCAACTTTTATTCGAGACATTTTTTCGAATTATGGATAGATGGCGCTATAATCGGAAAAAAGATTGTTGGAAATGGAAAATCAAATTAAAAAATGGAAAGTTCCCCACTTTATGGAAAACTTAACTTAACTTTTTTATTTTAGGACCTATTATTCACAACCCAATAGGTCCCCACAACGCTCGAGTAACTGCAAATTTAGCATAATTTCCTCCCCTACTATTGAGAGTTGTTACAATTAATGTTAAAAATTTAATTTAATTAGGAATCTTTTGTTTATTAAATACAGAATTTTCTAAAATATTAATATAAACTATGTAAAACCTTACAACAAAATTACGAAGTACATCAAAATTAAAATACCAGTAAAAGCCAGTAATTCATATTTGTCGATTTTTTCCACATCCTTCCTTTCTGCCTCCTCAATTATGTCGATTATGTGGATACGACACAATACGTCGATAATTATGTGGATTATGTTCTTGCCAACGAGAAATTATATAAAAGCCTTTAGTAACATGTTTTACTAAGGGTGGACATTTTGTGCCCACTCCATAGATAGTGCCCACCCCATGTATAGATAGATATTAAAACATTAATAAAACCAATTAACTTTCCAGGTAATGGTTATATTGAAGGCGTGGAGTTAGATGGATTTTTACGAGAATTTGTTTCAAGTGCCAATATTTCAGATGTAGGACCAGAAGTAAGTAATTATTAAAAACCTTATTAAATTATTAATACCATTTATTAAAAAGCTAAAAAAAGGATTATATGAGTGCCTTTATATAGTTTGACATATAAAGTCTGTAGGACTTAGGTTCATACATAGACACACCTCATTCAGAACTTCGTTAAGCACAAATTTTGTAATTTACATGTTTACATTAACACTAGAAGGGCTGGCGCTTGACGCACACCGTCATTTTGACGGTCGGACTTAGAAAGCAGTTGTTCCTTATTTTAAATCGAGTTAAATGCAAATTATTATAAAAAACTATAATTAATTCTGACATTTTGCACAAATAATATATATTTCTACGAGCGTGCAAAAATGTCTACTTTCGCGCACGCATTTTAGTTTAGAAAGTTTCACTTTTCCGCACGCGTGTTACTTTTCCGCACGAGGTTTTTACTTTTCCGCACGCGTGATAATTTAGATATGTTAATATGGACTTAAAGTAATTATAATAAATGCAATAAACTAATATTTGGATATTATTTACTAATTTATTTCAAATATATCTTATTGTGTTCCTGTTTTATTGAAATTAACGCGATTATTTCATTCATAGGAGATTCTGACCAATAGAAAGCTACAGAAATGCAAATTAAGGTGATAATTTTTGATAATATCCCGTTGTTAAGCATATTACGTCAGATGCCCTTCGTTGCTACGAAAAAATACATTCAGTGACATTAATGACAATTAATGTTTTAAAAATTATAAAAGTGACGACTTTCAATCGTCATATTATATTTATAGAAACTGTGTGTTTAATGGTATTTTGTACTTACATAAATAAATTACAATTAAATTTTGGTTTTGAACAGTTTTATTCATGAAATAATCGACACAAATTGCACACGATCTCTGAAATTAATATAGAATTTCAGAGCTCTTGTGCAATTACTACTGACAATTCGATGAAATAAAATAATTTTGACATAATATTCGAAAGTCAAATCGGTAGACAATAACAGTCGTTTTGAATCATCGTCAATTAATACCTACTAATCAATTTAAATTCCTTATACCTAAATAAATTGCACAGAAATCAGTTAAAAAATTAATGCACTGCCTTAATTTGTTTAAATTTAAACAATTATTACACATTATTGACATTATATTTATGCAGTCACGGATTTACACAAAACCTACTTCATTCGACGTTTCTTGCACAGGTTGCTAAATCCTTATTGGTTATTTGATAATTATAAAATGTTTAATAAGAACAAAATTGTAAAATAAAACAGTTGTAACATCCATAATTTAGTTTCTATGCTATAGTTAAATATAATAATTGTCTTATAGGTTATATTATATTTGTCTAAAGTTTAACCACGGATGTAAACAGAATATAACGTTACTCAGAATGCGGTAGTCCACGGATGTAAACAGAATATAACGTTACTCAGAATGAGGTAGTCAACTGTGCAGAAAATAACTTTTTCTACAACCACTACTCAAAGTGCACTTTTCTGCACGGTTTTATGTTAGCAAACTTGATATTTTCTCACAGTATAAGATATTTGACATTAGTGTGCAGAAAAGTGACGTTTCTGTGCCGCAAAGTGACGTTTCTGTGCCGCAAAGTTCTTTTCTGCACAGTTGACTACCTCATTCTGAGTAACGTTATATTCTGTTTACATCCGTGGACTACCGCATTCTGAGTAACGTTATATTCTGTTTACATCCGTGGTTAAACTTTAGACAAATATATAACCTATAAGACAATTATTATATTTAACTATAGCATAGAAACTAAATTATGGATGTTACAACTGTTTTATTTTACAATTTTATTCTTATTAAACATTTTATAATTATCAAATAACCAATAAGGATTTAGCAACCTGTGCAAGAGACGTCGAATGAAGTAGGTTTTGTGTATATCCGTGACTGCATAAATATGATGTCAATAATGTGTAATAATTGTTTAAATTTAAACAAATTAAGGCAGTGCATTAATTTTTTAACTGATTTCTGTGCAATTTATTTAGGTATAAGGAATTTAAATTGATTAGTAGGTATTAATTAAATACAGTTTAAAATTTATCACATAGGTACTATTATAATTAATCGTCGTTTGGAAATTGTGATTTTTATTTTTAGGAAAAACTGTGCTTGTAGAAAAAGTATAGTGTGAAACACGTGCAGAAAGGTAATTTCTCACTCGTTTGAATTGCGGCACTCGCTTGCGCTCGTACCGCAACTTTTCAAACTCGTGAGAAATTAGTACCTTTCTGCACTTGTTGCACAATATACTATTGCGGCACAGAAACGTCACTTTGCGGCACAGAAACGTCACTTTTCTGCATACTAATGTCAAATATCTTATACTGTGAGAAAATATCAAGTTTGCTAACATAAAACCGTGCAGAAAAGTGCACTTTGAATAGTGGTTGTAGAAAAATAACTATTTTTTATTTGCTTAGTACATTTGCCACATAAGTATTTTCCACAAAACAAATATTACATGATTCACATGTTCGATTTTTTTTGCAATTAGTGTTTATTTGACACTGCTTTTTCTTACTATTTACAGCAATTTCATCTACCGTCAAATGTTCAGGTGAAAAATGTGAACACTACTGGAGTCCGTGTTCTGTTTCACATATTCTGCTCGAAGTTCGCCAATAGTTTGTAGAACACAATCGTGGCGATATATGCTTTTTTTGTTATTTCTTTATATAATTTCCACGAATTAATTGCTGCCAATTTTTTAACACGTTGTAGAACACATGCATAGGCCACCTTTGGCTACCAGGCTTCACTGTATATTTGCGTACCATTTGATGGACTATATCAACACCAAATTTTGTTGCGTTATAAAAAACAATCGTTTCAAGGAGTTTTTAAGCATCTTTACTAATTTTAATTTGTGGAGGATTGTACTCAAGATCATTATAGTTTTTGTCAGCTTTGCCTGGTAGACAGTAAGGTTTGTATCGTTGTCCGCCTTCAAAATAAACGACTCATAACGAGGAGCTCGAATGTCATAGGTTTACCAATTTGTCGTTTTGAAGACGTCTTCAAGGGCTAGGTTGAAAAGCTTTGGCGATATTACGTCTCCTTGTATCACGCCTCTTTTAATGGGGATAGGATTTGTATTTTCGTCTTGTTGTACTATCATAGTTGCATTTTCATATACAGTATGTCCCTGTAAGTTGTATCCATATGGAAAATTTTTTATTATTAATTTTACGAAAAAAAGTTATTCTTCATAAAAAGCTCTGCATGGTCCAAAACCTAAGATTTAACCATTAAATTTCAAATTATTTAAATATTATACGAGGTATGTCAAAAAGTTTAAATTTCACTCAAGAGTAAAGTCGCTATATTTTTCACAATATAGTCCGTTCTTTAACGGTAAAATATTGCAAAACCTCTAAATTTTAAAGAACCGCTTGGATTGACATGGAATTTGGCATACACATAGCTAACAAGTCAAAGAAAAAAAGTAATATTGCGCCGATATAAGCTTTTGCCCTGGGGGTGGTTTTCACCCCTTTTGGGGGTGAAAAAATATTCGTCCAAACAAAGTCAGGAAATGGATAAACTGGCTAATTTTAAGTAATTTTTGTTCCATAGAGTTTTTTCACTAAGTCAATACTTTTCGAGTTATTTGGCAGTGAATATGTTCATTTTTTCAACCAAATAACCACGATTCTAGACGGTTTTTCGCAAATAACTCAAATAGTAAGAATTTTGTCGAAAAAACATTCTCAGCAAAAATATAGCCTGTAAAAAATTTAAAAAAAAATGGTGTATGCATCACGTCTCTACACCTAGTAGAAGCAGAGCTATAGCTAATGAAAAATAGGTTCATATTCGTCAAATTCCAAATGGAATATTTTAACGTGAAATAACCAAACATGAAGCACATTTCGGGGAAAACTCATTACGACTTATTTAAAGTGTTAAAAAAAAGCTTCATTTTTGTTGTATTAAAAAAATTTCTAGCATCAAAATTAAACAAGTTGCGCTCAAAATTTAGAAACATCAAATCTTAATCAATTTTTTTCTAACAGAAAAACAAAAAAATACATGATATTCAGAAAATCAACTGTGACTGTTTTTGTTTTTCGAGATTTTTGATATCTCTAACAATTTTTAAGTTATTTTGAAAAAAAGCCTATTTTACAAAATTTAAATTTTTAAAAATTTTACTTTGAAACCAAATTTTTTCAAAAATAAGCTCTTTGAATCGATGAAACTTACAGATTATATAAATACAACATAAGTAAAATAATTTGTGGAGCGGTAACGATTAATTTCATTTAAGTTGCTAATTAGGAGGTGGTCTTCCCGATTTTTTTTTGCAAAAACAAAAGGGACCAACATTGTTTTGAGCGTAACTTGCTTAAGAGGGTCGGTACGTTTTTTCGGCTGCAATGCTATTCAAATGGGGACTAATTTTTTTCGAATCCTGAGAAAACTAATAAGTATTTTTTAAAAATTTAAACGCAGAATGAAAGATTACGTTATTAGCGAGGGCCGAAAGTCCCTGAGAACTTCTATAATGTTTATTTTAATAAGTTACAGGGGTGAAAAACTAAGAGAAAATTTAGTGTTATTTTTAATTTCAAATATCTCATTCAAACTAAACTTTTTATTTATTCTAAGGGACTTTCGGCCCTCGGTAATAATTTAGTCTTTCGTTGTGCGTTTAGATTTTTCAAAAATATTTATTGGTTTTTTCAGGATTCGAAAAAAATGAACACAATGTCCGTGGTAATTTTTCCAAATCTATCTTTGTCATACAACACACTTATTCGAATAGAATATTGTCAGTCAGACACTGACAATCAGTGACAATTTTAAATAATTATTTGACATGAACCGGAAATATTTTTAGTTGTTGATTAAATAATATTGATATATAGTGTATTTGATAAATAATTGATTTAAGAGGTGAACTTTATAAAAAGTTATTTATTGTGTATTATTTATGGAAGATAGAAGCAGAGAATACATCAAGATATATTCTGTGATCCAAGTATTTTGTTGTTAAAGATGTTCAAAATTTTAAGCGTTCCATAGTAACAATATGTTATTAAAAAAACACTTTAACACTTTTCCTCTTTTCTCGATTGAGTATTAGTTTTTGTTGTAGGTACATATAAATTATTACAATCACTGAATACATAGCTAGTTAAAAAATTATCACATTTATTAACTGAATTAATAATTTGCAATTATACAAAAAATAACAGTTATCCGAGAACATTCAAAAGCCACCTCTTTAAGCTAGTTATGACATTGTCAAGTAGAATGACATTCTAGTAATATGTACATATCCATACCAGTGTGAATTTTACTACACGTAATTTGCCATGTAAAGACAGAAAAGGTAGTGATAGCCGTAAAATATTTGCGAATTATGTACCCATAGCCTTAAATTTAATGTTAGAAACTTTTTGTAAAAACAGAAATAAAACTTTTTTAAACACTTTAAAAAAGTTATAATGGGTGTTCCCCAAAAAGTGCTCAATTTTTTGGATATTTCACGTCGAAATATTCTATTTGAAATTTGGTGAATATGAATCTATTTTTCATTGGCTATAACTCTGGTTCTACGAGATCCAGAGACCTAACGCGTACACCATTTTTTTTTACCTTTTTAGAGGCTATATTTTTGCTAAGAACGTTTTTTTCGACAAAATACTTACTTTTTGAGTTATTTGCAAAAAACCGTCTAAAAATGTGGTTATTTTGTTGAAAAATGAACATATTCACTCGCAACTAACTCGAAAAGCGTTGACTTGGCGAAAAAGCTCTATAGAACAAAAGTTACTTAAAATTAGTCAGTTTATCCATTTCCGGACTTATTTTGGACATATATTTTTTCACCCCCAACAGGGGGTGAAAGTCACCCCTAGGACAAAAGCACACATCGGCACAATATCACTTTTTTTCTTTGACATGTAAGCTATATCTATGCCAAATTTCGTGTCAATCCAAGCGGTTCTTTAAAATTTAAAGCCAAAACCGTGAAAGAATGGACTTTGAAAATTGCTATTATAAAAAGTCGTTTGGAATTAAAAATTTTATTTTAGTATTAATATAAATATGTAACTACATCCTTCTAATTGAAAAAAACAATTTTTTTGAAAAATTATGGATGACTAACATTATTTTCATTAATTTCAATTCAGATAACTCTTTTATTATTAATTTTACGACAAAATTGATTGTCAATAAAAAGTTCTGCATGGTCTAAAACCTAAAATACAACCATCTTATGTCAAATGTTATCAATTTTATACGAGGTATGTAAAAAAATATGAATTTCGCTCAAGAGTAAAATACGTTTATTTTTCACAATACCGAAAATTGTTATTATGAAAAGTTATTTAGCATTAAAACTATGTTTCAGTATGTAATTACATCCTTCTAATTGAAATATTCTGAACTATAAAGGTACTTTACTTTTGATCTAAATTTATCTTTTTTGACATACCTAGTATAAAATGAATAAAATTTGATATAAGATGGTTATATTTTAGGTTTTAGACCATGAAGGCAGAACTTTTTATTTGGAATTACCTTTTTTCGTAAAATTAATAATAAAAGAGCTATCAGAATTGAAATAACTGAAAATGATGTTAGTTATCCATAATTTAAAAAAAAAATTAAATGAAAAGGATATAATAGCATATTAGAATATAGTTTTTAATTCCAAACAACTTTTCATAACAGCAATTTTCAATATTGTGAAAAATAAAGCTACTTTACCCTTGAGTGAAATTCGAACTTTTTGATATACCTCGTATAACATTCATAAAATTTGATATCTGATGGTTGAACCTTGGGTTTTGGACCATGTAGAACTTTTTATAAGGAATAACTTTTTTTCGTAAAATTAATAATAAAACAGTTTTCCACATGGATACAACTTACAGGGACATACTGGATCTGTATATTATGGAAGTATTAGTTGTCTATATTATATCGAATCTATTATATTCTACAATTATTAATAGCTTGTCCTAAGGCCGATATCTCAATACGGTCAAACGCCTTTTCATAATCTACGAAGGCAAATAATACGGGTAGTTGGTATTCATTTGCCTTTTCTATCAATGTTTTCATTGTCAACAGATGGTCTGATGTAATATATCCTTTGCGGAAGCCAGCCTGTTCCACCGGTTGGTAATTGTCCATTTTTATGTCAACCGTTTGTTAATAGTTCTCATAAATAGTTTATATACTTGACTGAGCAACGATATAGGTCTATAATTCTGTAGGTCACATGTTTGCCCCCTTTCTGTGTAAGAGTATTATTAGACTTTCGTTCCAGCCTTTAGGGATTTTGCTGCTATGGAGACATTTAGTATGGAGACCTCTGTTAGTATAGAAATTGTTACTGTTTTGCTTGTTTTCAAGAAAATTTTTTAGTTCTTTTAAAGCTCTTTCTATTTCGAATCCCTTCCTATTTGGTAGTACTTCTGATCCCACGTTTTTTATACTTCTTTTTACGTTTTCCTTTGTTGATTCATTAGGCTGGCTTTGCGAGCTATAAAAAGTTTTGTAAATGTCTTCGACTATCTTTGTTACTTTATACTTTGCTTTCAAAGGGTGTTCGCTTTCGGTTACAGGCAACGGCCCTGTAATATTTTCTAATATTTTGTATTGATAACTACTATTCCATGGCTCATTTATACCCTCCTATAAGACGAAGCTTCGAAGATGGCATTTGCCATGCTAAATAATCTTACACACTATCAAATTTTTTTGAGAACGTATATAACCGTTGCCTTGTACCTATGTACATAGATTGACATATTTATATTCTAAATTAGGTTTAAGCCTTGCCGATTAATCCGTTGTTTCATGAAATATTTCACCTATTATTCAGCTCAATAATAAAAAAATTTAAAAAAATATAAAATTCCACATCACATTGTAAACACTAGAAAGTATAATTATTTAAAAGTTTATTACATTCATTTTTAACATACATACTTTACATAAATCAAGTGCTTTTTTAGTTCAGAATATTTCATGTATTTGTTTAATAATAGAGTCACGCAATCAGTAAAACAGTAATTTTTATTTTTTGAGAAAAATTATTTAAGTTAGGTCGTTATATTTTACTTCCTGCATTTTTAAAATGTTATTGTAATTTGGTAGTAAAAAATATACTTTATAAACACGAACAAGCACAAGCCACTAAACATCTTTTACTATTAAAAATTTATAAATACGGAAAAAGTTTAACTGTAAATCATATGAAGACTATAAAAGAGTAAGAACTGAAACTCACCAATTGGTATGAAAAACAAAAACAGATTACTGGGAAAGATTTACAAAAGGACTAGAAATGGATTTCTACGTACAACAGAAACAAGTATAGTGCTTCATAAGATGACAAAAAAGCGAAATGAAAGAACTAGTTGAAATAAAACACATAAAACAGGATACATGGGTGGCCATCCTGACAGAAATGTTTAAAAAATAAAACGAAGAATATTTACCAGAAACGGCAAATATAATAACTGATGAAAAGTCCGAAATCTCTCAAATAGATGGAAAACAAGGAATAAACAAATTAAAAAATAGGAAGTCGCCAGGGGAAGATCAAAAACCAAATGAACTCGTAAAATATGGAGGTGATCACCTTCGGCAACGGCAAGTTCTTATACAAAAATAATCACCACGATCAGAATACCAGATGAATGGAGGAGATCGATCATGTTCTTCAAAAAAGGAGATAAGAAAAACCCCAATAATTATCGAGCAATAAATATTTTTAATACAACACTAACATTGACAACAACCAGTATAACAGCCATAGTTTTAGTGCAGCTATATTTATTTACTAAAAATCATTTTTTTGTGTTAAACAATTTTAAAGAGGACTTATTTTAAATAAGGATATAAAATTTTGTTTAATATAAAGTTACATCTGTGCAAAATGTTCATAGCTTAAAGAAAGTGACTTATATAAAGTGTAGTGCGGAGTTGTTAAGCTAACAAAGAGGTACAAATTAGAATATTAAAAGGGTTCTTTAAACACTTAATCTGCGCAAATCGTATATCGTACAACTTTATTAATACTTCTATAATATTTATATTCAGTAGCTGGTTGTGCCTTTTTATTAAATTTAATGCTTTTCTTTAGTTCAATCGTTTGCGTCAAATCTTTAGACGTTAATTTGACTGCCTTTTCTTCAGTGCAAATGAATGAAAATTTGCAGACATATGCATTCGCGGGAACAATACACAAAAAGTCAATAAGATTTTCAAATAGTCAAATATATGTTTAGTAATCGTTTATACAGAGAGAGTCTGTAATTTGGAATAAATTAAATATCTCAAATACTAATTGTTTTTTTGAAAAGTGCTCAGACCCGTCGATTAGTGTATATCTATACGATAATAGTGTATATAGGGTGTCCCAATTTAGAGATATGACGTCATCGTTGATTTTCTTAAATGGCAACACTGTCATTTTGATAGCTATTTTGATAGCTATTTTTAATAGCTAGTGTAAAGTTATACATAACTGCTAAATATAAAATTTTTATTTTCTACCATTTACAAGATAATAAAAAATAACAAAGTTATGTCTGTAATTTGGAGTTAATTCAATAATTCAAATATTAATTTTTTTTTTGAAAAATGCTCAGACCCGTCGATTAGTATTTCAAATTGTCATTTCTCACGTACAATAATAATATACACAGGGTGTCCCAATTTAGAGATATAACGTCATAATTGATTTTCTTAAATGGCAACACTCTCATTTTGATAGCTATTTTGATAGGGTGTGTAAAGTTATACCTAGCTGCAAAATTTCAAATTTTTATTTCCTACCATTTACAAGGTACTAAAAAATAACAAAGTTATGAAAAACAAGTATTCAAATAATAATTGAATTACTTAATAATTTCAATTAAGCAAATGCTCATAATGTTGCCCTTAATAATTATTGTCAAATAGTCAATCTGCAACATTATGAGCATTTGCTTAATTGAATTAAATTCAATTATTATTAGATTACTTGTTTTTCATAACTTTGTTACTTTTTATTATCTTGTAAATGGTACGGAATAAAAATTGAAAGTTATGTATAACTTTACACACCCTATTAAAAAAGCTATCAAAATGACAGTGTTGATATTTAAGAAAATCAACGATGACGTCATATCTCTAAATTGGGACATCCTGTATACATTATTATTTTATGTCAAAAATGACAATTTGAAATACTAATCGACGGGTCTGAGCATTGTTCAAAAATACAATTAGTATTTAAATTATTGAATTTATTCCAAATTACAGACATAACTTTGTTATTTTTTATTATCTTGTAAATGGTAGAGAATAAAAATGTGATATTTTGTAGTTATGTATAACTTTACACACCCTATCAAAATAGCTATCAAAATGATAGTATTGCCATTTAAGAAAATCAACGATGACGTTATATCTCTAAATTGGGACACCCTGTATACATTATTGTTATATGTCAAAAAGGACAATTTGAAATACTAATCGACGGGTCTTAGCGTTTTTAAAAAAAAACATTAGTATTTGAGATATTGAATTTATTCCAAATTACAGACTCTCTCTCTCTATAAAAAAACGATTTTAATAGAAAATGCTTAAATTCTCTTATTTTTTACAATGAAGAAACTTGAAACTTTTACAGATTGTAGCCTAATTATATGAACTATACATAATTTTACTTTTTACGTTAGCTGTTTACTTTATGCTTTATAAATAAACAATAAAGTTTCAAATTTTTTGCCGATTCCTACTACTTTTCATGTTTGTACATCATATTATGTTTTATACATATATTTTAATAAACATGAAAATATGTTTCAATGTTTGAAAAGTGTACCTAAAAATAAAAAGTAAAAAAATAAAAAATAGCAGAAAATTTTTTTAAGAAACGCTTTTCTTTAGTTGCGAGTAACAAAAATTAAAAATATTATAATAAATTAACTAAAAAGCAAAAAAATAAAAAAATTCAAACTCGAAGGATTATTCGAAAATAAAAACTATTGGACAGATTAAATATTCAAAAATATCACACATTCGTTAAGAAATTGAAGAAATCTAACACATTCGATAAAGAAAAGCGTCTTCATCGAATAAACGGTTTTCGCCCCACGCTTTTCTTTAACGAATATGTTAGATTTTTTCAATTTCTTAATGAACGTGTGAGATTTTGGAATATTTAATCTGCCTAACAGTTTTTTCGAATAATCCGTCGAGATTGAATTTTTTTATTAACAGTAAAATATATTACGTGTATGGTAAAATACCAATATACAAGAGAAAAAGAAATACGACTACTTACTAGAGAACAAAGCAAGTGGATATTTTATTTTATTATAGGTCACTGAAGGTATAATCAACATTAACATGGAAAAATTGAACTTTATACTACGTTGTATAGTAAAAAAACTTTCACAAAACTATTGATTACTAAAACGGTATGCAACGTTTTCTTAATTTATTATTAAATAGATTTTATTATTAAAACCACTGTTTAAAAAATGCAAAAGACAATCCCAATTGATCCGTTTTAATTATGTATTAAATAATTACAGAACAATTAGAAATATCTACTAGAACAACACCATAATAGTAAAAGTAGAAGAACTAAATAACCCAATTGAGACTGGCAATGGGATAAACAGGGGGATTCTCTGAGTCCTCTATTGTTTAACCTCATCGTAGATGAAATAAAAAAAATGTAAGTATTAATAATACGGAAAGCTCGAAAGAGAAGTGGAAGATCAAGTGAATAGAGAATGTACAAAACAGTCATCAGACCAATAATAACATACGCGTCAGAAATACGACCTGGGGCCTGATTCTAATTCATTTCGATAGTCGCAATTTCAGTTCGACACCGCCATGACAACCGCAGAGTATAGCGATTCTTATTCATTTCGATATTAGTTACAACTGGGGATATTAACCTTATCATGTTGAGACTGCTCAGAATTTGGGTTGGCGCTCCGGTTTATTGGAATTTGTTGATAGTCTAGGAAAATTATCGAAAAAATGCCATTTTTGGGAAAAATTATTTACCAGCTATTTTATTGCTAAAATCGAATCTTAAGATTGCATATATTAGTAATATGGGGTATGACAAGTCTGCAGAAAGTGTGTTATTTTATTTATAAACAAATTAGCACTTCTAAATCTTCTTTTTTTTTCAATTAGTGGTCTGTAACTAGTGTAACTCCTAAAATTTTTCCTTTGAGCCAAAAACACTCAAATAAAAATTCACCGTAATTTAGTTCTGCACAAAGTTAATTTTTTTCCGATTTCCTTCAAAAAAAATTTTACTCAGAAAATCCGAGTTTTCCCAAAAAATCTGCAATTTTCAATTAAAATTTTAGGAAAGTACCTAATTATTTATCAATAATTAAATAATTGATTAGATGAAAGATTTATTATAGTAGATTATACAGAGGGACTAAATTATGAAATAAATTTATTTCTTTAAAACGGACGATTTTGGAGCAAAATCCCGAAAGAGGTCGATTTTTATTTTTAAATTACAATTTTTGGCATATATTTCATACTAGTGACGTCATCCATCTGAGCGTGATGACGTAATCGATAATTTTGTTAATGGGAATAGGGGTCGTGTGGTAGGTCATTTGAAAGGGCGTTAAATTTTCTATTCAGTAATATAAACATTAATATCATTAGGTATTTATACAGGGTTGACAAAAAATAATTTTTGAATTAAATTAATTGGCGCAAAAAGAAGAAAGTATGTAATTTATTTAACTCAAAATACATTGTACTGCTGTCAGAAAATAGAAAAAAGCTTTATTTCACAAATAAACATTTCTTTTCGCTTAAATTAAATCACAAACAGCCTCCCTCCTACCTATTGGCAGTTTGAACATTTAATTTAAGCTAAAAGCAATGTTTATTTGCAAAATAAACATTTTTTTCTATTTCCTGACAGCAATAGAATGTATTGAGTTAAATAAATTACATGCATTCTTCTTCTTGCGTCAATTAATTTAATTCAAAAAAAATTTTGGCCTCCCTGTATAAATAATGATGTTAATGTTTATAATACTCGATAGAGAATTGAACGCCTTTGTAAATGAGCTAAAACACGAACCCCTATTCCTATTTAAAAAAAATAATCGATTACGTCATCAAGCTCGGATGGATGACGTCACTAGTTTGAAATATATGCCAAAAAATTTAATTCAAAAATAAAAAACGACCTGTCTCGGGATTTTTCTGTAAAATCGTTCATTTTAGAGAAAATGAATTTATTCCATAATTTAGCCAATCTCTTTATATCAGGAGACCGGCGACAATCTAACCAATAGTTTAGCAATAATTAAAATGTTAATTCAGAAATTTCGGTCGAAATAATAACCAGTAAGATTATGATACACCCGAATAACTATGATTTTCGTATAAAAAAGCACTATACCTATTCAACGTACCTTACAGGATTGAAATTGGACCATTTGAGAGGTCTCAGGAATGTTATAAAGAAACAATTTTTTGGCTTATAAACAAATAGAACCCCTCAGAAAATATTAGATTAAATTAAATTAAGTTAACGCTGTTGAAACGGACACGGCTTCTGTGTTCTTTTCGAAAAAAAAAAAAATTGAATTGTGAGGAGTGATTCCAAGTATAACTGGTCAAATTTTACCGGCATTTGCGACAGAGTTATAAACAACAGGATTTTAATCTTTGAACCATTAGATACCTTTTAATTCCGGTCCTCTTTGTACATACAAATTTCCATATCTTCAAGACACTCATAACAAAAAAGATTTATGTCACTGTCACCAAATTATTTAATTATTGATAAATAATTACTTTCCTCAAATTTTAGTTGAAAATTAAAGATTTATTTGGAAAACCCGAATTTTCCGAGGAAAATTTCCGTCGAAGGAAATTGGAATAAATTATCAATGTGCAGAATTAAATTACTGTCAATTTTTATGTGAGTGTTTTGGTTTAAAGTTAAAATTTTCGGAGTTATAGAGCAATAATAAAAAAAAAGATTTTGGAGCGCTAATTTGTTTATAAACAAAATAGCACACTTTCTGTGGACTTTGCACAGCTATATTACTAATATAGGAAATATTCAGAATTGATTTCAGAATGTCCAGCAATAAAATAGCTGGTAATTAATTTTCCTTGTTTTTTACTAATTTTCCCAGATTATTACCTTACATGTTTCATTGAGTTGATGATTCATGTTGTGGACATTCCCAATTATTATATTTCTAATTTAATACTATTCTATCTAATTTCTCAAAACAAGCAAATTTCAATCAAACCCAGCTATATTATAATACCTTTTGCTTTAGTTTTCCTTGCAAGAAATAAACAAAACACATCTAAACTAAACCTAACCTCGCTTTTGGCCATTCATTCATCTCAGTGTCAAATAATGTAGACAGTCGAAATTATAATATCAACACCCTTTTTAAAGTCGCTATTAATTTCGATAGTCGCTCTTTCATGACGTCACTTCGTTAGTTCAACTAAAATCCACAAGGCTCGCACAATCGCATTTCAACCGTCGCCATATTGAAAGCGACTTGTTTTTGGTCGAAATTTGAATTAGAATCAGGGCCCTGATACAGAAAGGACAAAAGGAATGCTAGAAAAAGCAGTTATGAACACCATTTGAAAAATCTATGGTAAGATGCTGTGTGATAGAACTAGAATTGCAAATTTACGACGGAGATGTAAGGTGGACCAAATTATTACCTGGGTAATATACAATGTATACAATGTATATTATACATATGAGTAGAATGGAACAACCACATAAGCCGAATGACAACAAATAGAGTAGTAAGGACGGAGAGAGATGGCTTCCCAATAGAAATACTATCACCAGTGGAAATAGTCGGAAGACCACGAAAACAACGCATTTGTGTATTTATATCAAAAACTATATTTATAATTTTTTTCAGATTTTTCCGCAAGGTAGGCTACCTTCAAAAATTATAAAAGCTGTTTTTTATACGGTTTTGGGGATTTTCTTCGTTTATAGACTTTGTGTAGTTTAAATATACAGTGCGCTGGAATAAGTATTACCCCCTCTTATTAACTTATTTATTTTTAGCACATAAGCGAAAAGCTCGGACATGTTGATTTTTAAAATAATCGTAGAATATCTTAACATTAATGTTTTGAACTTTATGCAATCACTCTTCAGGTGACAGGCATAACTTTGACTTTTTTAAATAATAAAGTGGGAAAGTTCATCATGTGACACCTCATTTGAAAGCTTTTGAAATGCTGATTAAAAAATGTATAACACTTTACTCCTATTTGAGAGCGTAGTCGCAAAATGTTGGTCGAATATTTTTTAAACGCATTCACTTTTTCGAATTATGAGAAAAATAATAAGTATTTTTGAAAAGTTTAAACGCAGAATGAAAGATTAGATTATTATGGAGGGCTGAAAGTCCCCTAGACTAAACAAAAAGTTTTTTTTTGAAAATATTTGAAATTAAAAACCAGACTAAATTTTTTCTATTTTCACCCTAGTCGAGGAAATAAAACTGAAAAAATGGCAAAACCTCACCATTTTTTCATCCAGCATCGATTTGTACAAAAATTTGGGATTAGGCTCATTTCACCCTCTAGTTCATTTTCTATATTGAGCCGTTTTACGCTTTTGGTTGTTTAATGGTGAAAACTACCCCTAATTGTAGAAAACTATAAAATAACATTTTAAACTATAATATTGTCAACATTTCATTCTTATTAGTTACATAATGATTGTTTTATGCTTGTATAAGGTACAACCACCCTTGTTCGAGCTATATATAAAAAAATGACTTATCCTAAAATAATAATTTCGGCTGGCATCGATTTACACAAAAATTTGAGATTAGGATCATCTCACCCTGTACTTCATATTCCATATCATGCTCAAGGGCGTAGATTATTTTTCGGGGTGTAAACTACCCCTTATTGTCAAAAATTAGATAAAATTATTGTAAACTTTAATATGAGTAAAATTTGGTTTTGATTGGTTAAATAATGATTGTCTTATGTTAAAGGATATAATATCATATTTCAACCCTTAAAATCCACCCTTAATAGACAGTTTAATAGATCTATACAGAAAAAAAGTAATATTAAAAAATTACAAAAACATTTACTTATTTACACAAAAATACGAATTTACAAATATGTACAAATACAAATACAAATAGTTTTTTAGTCACCTTCCAGTATAGGAACTAGTTCTGTGGTATTATATATACATTGAAAATATACTATAAGCGGAGTATTCGAATTTTTCGAAAAAAAAATTCGTGTTATAATCATTGCTCCTTTATTTTTCGCGGTAAAAAGTTTTCTCAAAAACAATTTTGTAGGATTTTTGAAGAGCTATAAGACTATGTAAATTAAATTCCGTAAGATCCTTTAGTTTTTAATTGGGGTGGGTTTCAAGGGTTCGATAAGGGTGTGTTTGCTCGTAAATAGAGATTTTAAACAGCTACATCTCGCTATCTATTCACTGTAATGGAAATCTATGTACAAAGGAAATTTTAGCTATGAAAAAAGCTACAATTTAGTAATCTTATCATTTTTTTCGTATCTCTAGTATTTTCGGAGATATTTTGAAGAAAATGGTGAAAAATACGAAATTATTGCAAAAAATCAATTTTCCTTTAAACTCCAATTTTTATAAAATTAGGCCTTTTAAATGGCTCAAACTTCTTGGGTGTATTGATAATACAAATATAAAAGGAATTACAGGAAGGTGAAGACCATTTTTTAATTAGGAGGGTAGTTAGGGGGTTGTTTTCACTGATTTTTTCATAAAGAAAAGCAGGTACCAACATTTTTTTGATCATAAGTCACTCAATTTTTATGCTAGAAACTTTTTGTTTTTTTTTTCTTTTGAATCTTGAAAAAAGATTATCTAAGTTTTCCTCAAAAAATTCAAAGTTTTCCCGTTATTTGACTTTGAATATTTTAAATTATATATTTGACGAAAAAAGCTAACTTTAAACATGCTGTATCTCGGTTTGTATTTGTCGGAAAAATATTATCTTCTTCTTATGGTGCCTATCCGTTACGGATGTTGGACACTAACATGGCTATTCTGACTTTGTTGACTGCTGCCCTGAAAAGTCCGGTAGTGGTTAAGTTAAACCATTTTCGCAGGTTATGCAGCCAGGATATTCTTCTTCGTCCTGAACCTCTTTTCCCATGCACTTTACCTTGAAGTATGGTCCGAAGTAGGTCATATCGTTGTTCATTGCGCATTACATGGCCCAGGTATTCCAGTTTGCGACGTTTTATGGTTACGACTAGTTCGCGCTCTTTACCCATTCTATGTAGAACTTCTTCGTTGGTAACTCTGTCTATCCAGAGAAAAATATTATAGAAAAATATATTTTTCTATAATAGATTAAATGCATATTTTTTTAACGTTTTTTAGGTTAAATGCATATATTTTTAACGTTTTTTTAGATTAAATGCATATTTTTCGAGTTATTCTAAAAAAACTCTCTAAAAGAGTGGATTTTTTCGTCGAAAAACTTACTTTCAAGTGCGAATAACTCGAAAAATATTAGTTTTACGAAAAATGTCGAAATCACATTTTTTGCTTAGAATTACGTTTTACACCAACTTGCATGGTTAAAATTTAATAAAAAATTTCCACCCCGAGATGGGGTGGAAACCACCCCCAAGGTTTTAGCATACAGCGGCATGATATAGAAAATGATCCTTGGACGATTCCCTACTTTCTGTGAAAATTTCAAGTAAATCCATGCTGGACGAAAAAATTGCGAGTCAAAATGCTTCATTTCCTCGACTACCCCTGTGGCTTATTAAAATAAACATTATAGAAGTTTTTAGGGACTCTCGACCCTTGATAATACTATAATATTTCATTCTGTGTTTATATTTTTCAAAAATACTAGTTTTCTCAAGATTCGAAAAAATGAATACCTTTAGAAATATTTCGACCGAAATTTGGCGCCTGCGCTCTCAAATAGGATTAAAGTATTATACATTTTTGTAATCAGTATTTTAAAAGCTCTTAAATAAGGTATCACTTGATGTACTTTCCCATTTAAAAAAATCAAAGTTATGCCTGTCACCTGAAGAGGGATCGCGTAAAGTCCGAAACATTGATTCTATAATATACTATGACTATTTTAAAAATCGACCTGTCCGAGCGTTTTGCTTATGTTCTAAAAATAAATAAGTTAATAAAGGGGAGCAACACTTATTCAAGCGCACTGTATATTTATAGTTTGAAGTAAGTAGGTCCTTTAGGAAAATAAAAAATGGGAGAAACACGTTCAAACCCCCAAAAAAGACCACCCACACAACCTCTAAGCTTTTGGGGGGTTTGAACGTGTCCCATTTATGAATGGCCTAAATGACTTACATAGATATTTCAAGTTATACGTTATGTTATAGGTCTGGATCCCGCGTATGAAAAAAAAGTTGATTAATAGCAAGCTGAAAATTTGTTATTAGCTTAAGGGTGTCTAGTTGGACAAACTTTGATATATGGGAACACTGGAACAGGGGCAGTTTTAATTGTGGCACAGGTTAAAAATTTGGAACGGTCAGACCACGAAAACGGCACATGTATTTTGTCCGACAGAACAGACTTAAACTCTCCGAACAGAGATTAAACTCTCATGCAAAAATCAGAGTGCTATTTATCACAAAATGGGCGTTTTAATGAGTGGAACATGTAGAATATGTCAAATGACAGGAATTATGACAGGTGATAAATAGCAGTCTGATTTTTGCATGAGAGTTTAATCTCTGTTCGGAGAGTTTAAGTCTATTCTGTCGGACAAAATAAATGTGCCGTTTTCGTGGTCTGACCGTTCCAAATTTTTAACCTGTTCCACAATTAAAACTGCCCCTGTTCCAGTGTTCCCATATATCAAAGTTTATCCGAATAGACACCCTTAAGCTATTAACAAATTTTCAGCTTGCTATTAATCAACTTTTTTTTTCATACGCGGGATCCAGACCTATTACAGTTCAAGTTGATTTTCCAGTTGGAGTTGACTTTTCCTAGTTCGAGTCGACTCAAACGGCTGGTTTTAGTAAAAGTTGATTATAAATATAAAATGAAGATTTTTATTCAACATTTACTAGTAAAAGTAGACTCCAACTAGCTAAAGTATACTCTTCCCAATGCCATTTAGTAAAAGTTGGTTCACACAAACAACCGATTCTAGAAATTAAATGTTACTGTATATTATGTTCAAATCGTGATATTTATAGTGCAGGCTGTATCGTCGCCCCCGTTAGGTAAATTATTCCAGTTCGATTTTTTTGCACAAACTTGCTCAAAAAGAGGTCCTTATAACGAATTCACAGGGTGTCAGGTGGTACCGTAATCGAAAAATTGTTTAAACAATCTTTTTTAAACAAATTCACAAAAAATATTTACTTCGGACATTTTTTTTTACATTATTTGGGTCATTCGGAGCAAAAGAGGTCTTTTGTGATTTTTCGGTAAAATTTATTGCTCTCGAGTTATACGCGATTTAAAATTTTCAAGGCTTAATAACTAAAATATAGTATATAACTAAATAGTTAAAAATTATTATTATAAAAGTCAGAAAGTCACCAAATCAAATTTTAACGACCCCCCTACAAGGTACTGAAGAAATATTTGTCATTATTGTATTACTAAGCTGTTATTTTTAATTATTAACAATGAGCGCTAGGAGTGTATTGAGGCGGCTGTCAATGTGAGTGCGAGTGAGATGCACCATTGGACGGTCGGAATGGAGAATCTTACTCGCACTCACATTGACGGCCGCCTCAATACGCTTTTAGATTTCATTGTTGATATTAAAAATAACAGCTTAGTAATAAAATAATAACAAAAATTTCTTCATGATCTTGTAGGGGGGGCTTTAAACTTTAATTAGGTGACTTTCAGACTTTCATAATGATAGTTTTTAATCGAGTTATTAAGCCTTAAAATTGGTCATTTCGCATTTTTCAAATTTTAAATCACGTATAACTCGAAAACTATCAATTTTAGAGAAAAGTCACAAGAGACCTTTTTTGCTCCGAATGACCAAAATATTCTAAAAAAATTTGTCCGGAGTGAAATACTTAGTTATTTATAAAACAGGTCGTGAAGTATGCTTTTTGCGCACGCACGCGATGTTTAGAGCACGAGCGGGCCGAGTGCTTTACATCGCCTAAGTGCGCAAAAAGTACTTCACGCACAGTTTCATACAATATTTTTTCTACCAAAAAACAAATAAAAAACTGCAACTCTTCGTCACTGGAATACATTCCTATTTTACAATTTTTTAGAACTTTGACATTTAAAAATTCAAACTTCTGTCAAACCACAAAACTGTCAAAACTTTTTTTGTAATCTATTGCTCACATGTCATCACCATGACAAGGCGAAAGTTAAGAATATTTAATTATATGAAAGTGTGCTAAAACAGTGCGAAAAAGTAAATCCCATTTAAAATACATTATTACTTCAGCCACACTTTAAACCCTTCATGTACTGCTATCTATATTTACAATTTTCACACAATAAAAACATACATAATATGAAGTAGAGTAGATAAGAATTATTTTTGTGAATTTGGTTAACAACGTTAAAGACTGGACGTTAAAGTCTGGACTAATAAGTAGTTGAAACGGTCAAAACAAAGAGAAGCACACTCATCAAAAATTCACGTGACGTTATACTCGTATAAATTGTATAATCTACTTTTACTAACAAGTGTTAGGAAGAGTCAACTTCAACTAGTAAAAGTTAATTTAAATTTTTCAAATCAAATTTTACTGCTCGTTTCAGTTGGAGTTGACTCGAACTAGGAAAAGTCAACTCTAACTGAGAATCAACTTGAACTGTAACATATGTTACCTATAAACAACCTTGACCTAATCTATTTTGAAGTCTATAAAACGAGAAAATCCCCAAAAACTCTCTAAAAAAAAACAGTTTTTGGAATTTTTTAAGGTGGCGCACCTTTCGAAAAAATCTGAAAAACAGTTAGAAATATAGTTTTGAGATAAAATAATATACAATTTCAAAAAAGAATTAGACATGCAGCACTCTTCATAAAAAATTTGAACGTTGAATATTTTTAAGTTGATTGCATCCTACGTAAAAGAAATAAAAACAGTAAAAAATAAAAATTGAAGATATAGTAAAACCTATCAGTAATGGCAACTAAAACTGAAAGAACTATTGGCCGATATAGAAAGGTGGCCGGTATTGCCAGTTTTTGTAGTTTACATAATAATATAATTGGTTTGGGGAATTTTTAAACTGGCCGTTAGTACAGCTGGCCGATTATGGCAGGTGGCCGGTAACACAGGTTTTACTGTATTAATGATGGAGCGGGATTGGGTGGTGGGTTAAAATTGCGCTGAGTCTTATTTTTAAATCACAGAAAACGCAAAGAAATGAAAAAAAAATAATTCTGGGAGTGAGGGAATTGTCACTATCTTAACGGGGTACCCTTTACTTATTTATTTAAGTATCAGAAATGCTGGATTACCGGTTAATTGTATCTGGACAAAGATTGATAATGCTAGCTCACCTTTTTGCAAATTGAAACCCCTCAGGGGTTTGCTCTAAGAGGTCTGTTTACAATAAGCAACAATCTTAAGAAATCTGTTATTTAATTTTTGAGGATTTATCAATGTTCGAGGGTTATTCGGAAGCAATTTTTTTCCTTTTGACATATATTGAATTTATACTAATTTATGTGAAACGTCAAAATTTACATTCATGCGTACCTATCTGTAGCAACGAAGTGAAAACAGCCCATGGAATTTGTTATCAGTGTAGTGTTGCTGTAATTGGTTATTTTTATTCACATGACCTCAAATATATAAATTTCATTGGATTTCTAAGTTAACAAAAAATATTCACTCGTAACAATAAGTAAATTTTATGACAATTATTGAAAATTACTGTTATGTAGGATTTCTCTCCAGTGAGAGGCTTCCTTTTATATTATTACAATTAACAAACAATGTTATTAATAATGGTACATGTTAACTAATTTTACTTATTTAAATCTATTATTTATTAAGTCTGTAGGCTTACCTAAAACGCTTTAGTCGACGCACTTCGTCGCTGACATTAAACAGTTCGTGCACTAAGTCATTAGAGTGGGCACTAGTTTTGTTTTTGTATTTTCACTGTACTTTGTGACTTCAGTTTTTATGGATTTATGGAGGTCTGTTTTCATTATCTTGTTTGAAACACACCACGGAGCATTGGTTATAATTAGAAGAACTTTGTTCTCTAATCTTTGTACGATTTCTAAGTTGGAATTGCTAGCAGAACCCCATAATTGAATGCCATACGTCCATATTGGCTTTATATAATCAAGATTTATTTGTTAGATTTAATTGTGATTTCTTGCCAATAAGCAAGTAAAGTTGTCTTAGTCTAAGTGCCAATTGTTTTCTATTTGCAAATATATGATGTGTTCTCCATGTTAATCTTCTGTCAAGATGTGAACCTAAATATTTGACTTCATTTCTCTGAGTAATCATTTTACTATTTAATAACATTGTTGCACATATGTATATACCTCTTCTTAGTGTAAAGGTAATATGGATTGATTTGGTCTCATTATTTCGAATTTTCCATTTTTGTATCCATGCTTGGATATTATTAAAGCTGGATTGTAAGTTTCTTGAGGCAGTAACCGGATCATGATGTGAGGCGAGTATTGCAGTGTCATCTACAAAGGTTGCCGTTTTTGTAGTTTTTGAAGTTGGTAGATCTGCAGTAAAAAGCTGGTACAGCATTGGTCCTAACCCGCTGCCTTGCGTTAATCCTGATTTTATTTGGTGTAGTTCTGAATATTCTAAATGGTATTTAACTGAAAAGAATCTTTCAGATAGGTAAGCTTTTAGTTCATAATACGGATGAGGAAATAGATCTTTTTGTTTATAGACTAGACCTTTGTGCCAGACTTTATTGAACGTAAGGATGCTTCGGTGTTACGTAGTCTCTACTAGCCACTACACTCCTCTTCATGACACTAAAACAAGTGCATCTGAATAAGTTCCCCTATGAATTATTTGAATACGAAGACTATGAACACTATGAAGACGAAGAATATCCTGGCTTAATAATTTGGAGGAATAGTTTTTTTTTATTTAAATTAACGTGCATGTGACATCTATTCGCATTAGCACGAGTTACGGTTTATATGGTAATATTATAAATTACAAATAGTTAACATATCATTATTTAACATAAGTAAACGAAAAAACGGTTAACAATTATATTTTGTTTAACAGTTGATTTTTCTCGAGGAATTTGATAACCTTGTTGATTTGGTCTGTGCTGTTGAGGACCTCTTTGAAGTTAGGACTGATACCAAGCTGTTGGTGTTCTTTGGCATAAAAAGGACAGTCAATAAGTATGTGTCTGATTCGGAGAGTAGTATTGCAATGTTGACATTTTGCTAGTGGAGATGATGTCATCAAATAGTCATGTGTTAGACGGGTATGTCCTATACGCAGTCTCCGTATGATTGCCATATTTTTCCGAGGTAAACTAGAGCAGGTAAATAGGTTCACTGAGTACTTAATTTCATGCAGCGCTGAAGTAATTTTATTCCAGTGAATTTGCCAAGTGGATAGATTGAGCTTCTTCAGTCTGGCTTTTAGCTCATTGCAGATTTGTATATTTAGCATGGTATCCATCGATGAGGAGAATAGTTTAAAAGCAGTAGTGCAGAACTATTTCGAGCGGCAATTAACAGGGCCTGCATATCTATGATTTCCAACGTTCGATAGAATATGGAATTAATGAAACAGAAGTTGACGCCTGTTAAATATAATTAAATGCGAATTATGTCTTATACTAATTTAATAATCTTGGAGCTTTATAAAAATGGAACTAAAAAAACCTAAATAAAAATCGAACTTTAAAACTAATAGTTTACGTCAAAATAATATTTATGGTTATTTAAAAGAATAAATCCTTCCCTCTCCTATAAGCCTGTTAGCGATTTAGGATAAAGACACACGTAATATAGTAATTTTTTAAATCTACATGACATATTGCGTGTTACGGTGATAAATAGATTATAAAGGAATATTGGTTTATAATATAGAATATTATATCATTTACTTACAAAATAATACAAATTTTGGTATACATATAACAGTCACGTTAACCTTTAACTAGTCGCGCATCAAGTTATAACATAAGTACATGCGTGGCGTACTTTATACACTACAAGACAGTACACTTAAAAACAGCGGTTTTGTTTAGTTTCTTTTTGAAAAATACACTTTGTTGTTTATTACAAACCTTATTCGGCGTCAGCGAATGCTTGTATTCGTCTTGTGTAGCGAAGAGCTGCGAGTGGATTTTGTGCTTGATAAGTAATATGGAAAAACTATACGGGGATATGTTAAATTAGTTGTGTACATGACTTTCCTCAACGTCCGGAAACCAGAGTGGAGAACGAGGGTACTTATAAGGGGTCAAAGTCGCGGTTTTTATTATTTTTTTGTGACGCTCATGATCGAGATAGTGCATCAAAATTTGGAAATAATTAGGTCATAACGTAACTAAGTAAAATCTCCAGGGGCGGAACGCTGCGTGGCCGACAAAGGGGTAAGAGCAGGGGTGAATATAAAAAATATAAGGGGTTTTTTGCGACGTTCGTGATTGAGATAGTGCACCAAAATTTGGAATAAGTCGACCATGACATAACTAAGTAAAATACCCAGAGTCATAAACCAGAGTGGGGGACGAGGATAGTTATAAGGGGCCAAAGTAGCGGTTTTTATTATTTCTTTTGTGACGCTCATGATCGAGATAGTGCACGAAAATTTGGGAGTAAGTAGGTCATGACGTAAAAGTAAAATCTCCAGGGGCGGGACGCTGCTTGGGATACAAAGGGGTGGTAGGCAGGGGTGAGTATAAAAATATAAGGGTTTTTTTGCCTTTCGTGATGGATATAGTGCACCCAAATTTGGTATTAAGTAGATCATGATATTACTAAGTAAAATCTCCAGGGGCGGAACGTTGCGTGGAGGACAACTGCTGTGCTACGTCACAAAAAATAATACAAATGCGACTTTGACCCCTTAAAACTACCCTCATCCCCAACTCTGATTTCCGCCCCTGGAGATTTTGCTTAGTTACGTCATGATTTACTTACTCCCAAATTTTGGTTCACTATCTCCAACATGAGCGCCACAAAAAAAATATCTCGATCACGAACGTCACAAAAACTCCCTTATATTTTTTATATTCACCCCTGTCCCCACCCCTTTGTCGGCCACGCAGCGTTCCGCCCCTGGAGATTTTACTTAGTTGCTTCATGACCTACTTATTACCAAATTTTGGTGCACGATCTCGATCATGAGCGTCACAAAAAAATAATACAAACCGTGAATTTGATCCCCTATAACTACCCCTGTTCCCACTCTGGTTTCCGACTCTGGGGATTTTACTTAGTTATGTCATGCTCTACTTATTCCCAAATTTTGGTGCACTATCTCAATCACGAACGTCGCAAAAAACCCCTTATATTTTTTATATTCACCCCTAACCCCACCTCTTTGTCGGCCTCGAAGCGTTCCGCCCCTAGAGATTTTACTTAGTTACGTCATGGCCTAATTATTCCCAAATTTTGGTGCACTCGATCATGAGCGTCACAAAAAAAAATAATAAAAACCGCGACTTTGACTTCTTATAAAAACCCTCGTCCACCACTTTGGTTTCCGGAAGTTGGGGAAAGTCACGTACACAACTAATTCAACATCTCCCCGTATAGTTTTCCATATTACTTATCAAGCACAAAATCCGCTTCTATCTCTCCAACTATTGGAGTTCGTTCTCAATGAGTGGATTGGGATTTCTAACCACTGCAATCTGCTCCGTGGAAAAATAAAATTACTAATAAAAAAATTTATCTACATGAGAAAAAGTATTGTTTATACAGAAAAATATGTCGTGTCTCATAATAACTAAAAAATAATTGAAAAATGTACTTAAATTACTACAATTGTGGCGTATTTTGTACACCACCGGAAACAAAAATTATAAAGTGGAAAGTACGTTCTTCTCTTTAACGTCGATTCTAACGAAACTAAAACCAATTGTAAAGCACATTCCAGTGACAGGTTTAATAGATAAACAGGGTTAAAAATTAAATTTTTAACCATTAACCACTGACATGCCATATGCCATTCCTTCCGAAAAGATTCCTTCGAATACCATCTCTGTGTACTTTTAAGTGGTTTGTAATTGTACCACCTCCCATCTGCTGCAGTTTTAGTATGGTTTAGTCTTTCAACTACGATGATATAAAGTTTTCTGGTTGTATCACTTACAAATGTCAGTGTTTACGTGTTTATAGTTAAAAGCAGTCCATTCAGCATTCTTTCAGTATAAGAATAGCAGCAACTTTATCCAGTTATTCTACTTTCAAGTACTTTCAACATTGTTTTACTATTTTTTAGTTGGAAATACTCGTTTTTTTTTGTATTTCAATTTATAGGCTATTGATTATATTCAAAATAAGATGGCTAAAAGGAACTACAACGTTAACGGGGTTTTATTATTTGATATGGTCAATGGACATCAATCTATGAAAAAACCGCGGAGTGCTACCATTTAAATGGGTGCGTTTTTGAGAAATGGGTGAATTAGTCCCTGGGCACAGGTTACATTAGGGTGAGTTCTATGCACTTTTGGTACAAATATGTCTACATAAAAATTGTTCCTCGTTAAATTTCCTATCTAAATATAACTTTCTAAAGTCAAAGATACTTTTTTTTACAAAAATATATTCAAAAGAAAAAGCACAAAGAAACCCAAAAGAAAGAAATTTTGTTTCTTGTCCCATAACTTTTGTCCACGGGGATATAGGTATAGATATTGCTTCACAGAAAAAAAACTTACATATTTTTTCTTTAAAATGATGTTCTGTAGAGGTCATTAGGATTTACAGTTTCCGAAATATGATTTTTTAAAGTTCGCCACTCACAGCAATTTTGGGCAATTTTCCTTGTTATTTCGCAAATATTGTTCTGTAACTTTTTTCTACGTAACTTTAGGTATATGCAATGGTACACGTAATAGGAATAGAAAACCATTACCTTTAAAATGGTCTACTGTATAACGTTGTACGACTTTTTTTAAAGAGATTATGGTCTTTCAAGATTTTATTTATATTATATTATTACTTTTAACGATTTTTTGATAATATAATATAAAAATAAAATAAAATTATTATATAATATATTATATATTATATAATACCTAATATAAAAAAAATATTATCTTTTACATTTTTTACGATTGTTTTTGAAATTTCTCATTATAATTTTTTTTTTGTACATGAATATACTATCCATATATTGCGCAACAAAGAGGGCTTACTTTCTGTTCTTTAAAATGGTGTATCATCTATATTTAAATACATAATGGAAACCGAGTGATTCTTTGATATTTTCTTCCCTGTATTATTTAAAATTATTTCTTTTCCAAAAATTTCATAAACATTAGTTTTAAAAAACATCACTTTAGTTAAAATTATTATTACGTTGACATTTAAAAATTTTTCAAAATCAAAGTCCATCTCTTCGTTAGCATTAGCTTCAATATCTTCTTTTGACACCTCAGTTATCTTAGAGTTCCCACAATTAGTACCCATGCACATGCACCCTTTGCAGAATATTGAACAACTTATTCCTATCCTCCTACAACCGCAGTTTTTTGTACATCCTTTGGTACATTTACATGCTATTTTTTCAAGCAAAGCTTGTGGTGCAGGAGCTTTGACAGTAAATATTGGAATTAATCCATATTTTGAAGTTTGCCCTGCCGAGTCAAGTGGATCCAAAGTATTACCTATAAAAAATAAGATTCAATCATAACACACAATCACATAAAAAGTTATAATGAGGAATTTAAAAAATAATCCTAAAATCATAAATCGTTGCAAGTACTTATTACAATTATTACATATCTTATTCAAAAAAACCCTAGAATTTTTTATAATACACCATTTTAAAGTAAACAGAATAAGCTTTTTTTTTATTATATAATATATACCATATAGAAAAAAAAGTTATAGTGGGAAATTTAAAAAATAATCGTAAAAAATATAAAACTCGTTAAAAGTATAAAGTCTTGAAAAAGATAACCTCTTTAAAAGAAGTCGTACAACATTATACTGTAGACCATTTTAAAGGTAATTGATTTTTATTCCTCTTACATGTACCATTGCATATACGTAAAGTTACGTAGAAAAAAGTTACAGAACAAGATTTGCGAAATAACAAGGAAAATTGCCCAAAATTGCTGTGAGTGGCGAAATTTGAAAAATCATATTTTAAAAACTGTAAATCCTAATGACCTCTACCAAACATCATTTTAAAGAGAAAATATGTAAGTTTTTTTTTCTGTGAAGCAATGTCTATACCTATATCCCCGTGGACAAAAGTTATGGGACAAAATATAAAATTTCTTTCTTTGGGGATTTCTTTGTGCTTTTTCTTTTGAATATATTTTTGTAAAAAAAAGTATCTTTGACTTTAAAAAGTTATATTTAGATAGCAAATTTAACCAGGAACAATTTTTATGTAGACGTGTTTGTACCAAAAGTGCATAGAACTCACCCTTATGTAACCTGTGCCCAGGGACTAATTCACCCATTTCTCAAAAACGCACCCCTTTATATAGTAGCACTCCGCGGTTTTTTCATATACAGAGATTCATTGACCATATGAAATAATAAAACCCCGTTACCGTTGTAGTTCCTTTCTATAGTACATAATCAATAGCCTATTATAATGATTTTAAAGGACCTCCACCATTTTTTTTTTGAATATTTTTGCTGCGTTCATAATAATTTTCTTGAAAAAATAAAGTTTATTTTATATAGAGCCGTATTTTATTTTACAGCCGTATGGAGAAGCATTCCGTAGTTGATGTAAAAAACAAATACAGTAATATAAGACACACTCATATTAAAAACAAAGGAGAATAGGCACCGGTATGACATAATGCATGTCAGTGTCTGCGTCATCAAACATCCACGTTAGTAGTTAATGGTTAATAGTAATTTACGTAACAAGTTCCGAAAGTGATATTTTACGAGACGAGTAGGAAATTTCCAGGGCGAACCGTAGGCGAGTCCTGGAATCCTGCGAGTCTCGTAAAATCACTTTTGGATCGTGTTACGTACACAATTTTTTCTGCAACCGTTTTGTATGTTAAAAAGAATGTATGGATAAACTTTATTAATGAACTTTTATTAAACACTTTAAAGGTACTCTCGTGAATTCAATATTAGAAAAATCTACTTATAAATATTAATATAACACAATTAACAATTATATACATTGATATTGTTAGGAATATTAATAGAAGTGGCAGCATTGAAATTAGTGTTAGATGTGTCAGTACTTTAGTATTTTTTGAGATATTAATTTGGTTGCGGCCATTTTTAATCTGCGAAGCTATGTGAACTTTATTTCTTAAAGAATTTTCTACGTATCCCTCTGCTACATTACAGTCGGAAAAATGAAAGAATACCCATGATCGATCACACCAATCACTTATTTTGTATTTGCTGTCTTTTTCTTTAACAAACGTGTGTTATTTATAGAAAAAGAGAGCAAATACAAAATCAGTGATTGATGTGATCGTTCATGGGTATTCTTTCATTTTTCCGACTGTAGTTGATTTCCATCCTCCGTGTCTTTTCAAGTTGGTTATAGTACCACCAATATCAGCGAGTAAAGTGGCTCAGCACCTTCGTAGACAATTCCCGGTGTATTCTTTTAGGTGCGGTAATTTAAGAAATTGAGCAATAGTGCAGGCGATTTTTCCAAAGGTGTGAATACCAATAGGTTGTATAGTACACCTTCCATTTTTGTAATATACAAATAATCTACGATGCGGTGTGTTTGCTTAACGTAATGACAAATATTTTCTATATAAAGAAATGCTATTTTCTCCAATAACCACAAAGATTCTTTCCATGTTCGTTTTACAATTAGGAATTTTAATCACTAACATGGTTATCTTATCTTTTGTATCATCTATACTCATTTTGCAAAGCTCCTCACGTCGACAAGCGCCTGCCAAACCAATTATTAATGCAACCTAAAATTTACAAAATAAAAAATAATAAAAAAAAGAGAAATTAGATTTAATTATATAACTAACCTTTGTCATTAAGTAAATCTTATCTTCAGCTTCTGATAAAAATTTATCTATTTCTTCTTTATTCAATAATTTCGATATTTTTGGTTTGTAGCTGTTGAATTTTCTTTTAAGGAAAGCAATAACTTTTGGAAAGCGGCTTATATCTATAAAAGAATAAAAAAAACCGCTAAACGCCGTAAAAATGAATAGCGCATCCAATATTCCAGCTACAAAAGAGCTGATATAAGTATTACGTGGCGCGAAAATGTATTTTCATTGTGATGGAAAATAAAATTCTAGCTTTATTTTGAAAGATTTTTCCATAATATTTGTTAAATTTGAAGTAAAACGTGCCACAAAACTCTTTTTTCAAAATAAAACTAGAATTTTCCATCACAATGAAAATACATTTTCGCGCAACGTAATACTCATATCAGCTCTTTTGTAGCTGGAATAATGGATGCGCTACTCATTTTTACTGCGCTTAGCGGTTTTTTATTCTTGTATCAGGAGCTTTTCAAAGTTTTTTATAAATTAAATTTATGAAGTTAAATGTAATGTTTCTCGATTACACGATAAGCGTTATAAATGGTCGCCTTTGTCGCATTCTCTCCCAAATGATCTAGTAGTTACGACACCAGACTTGTGATAAGATAATCCGAGTTCATATCCCAGCCTTCCTAATATTAATTATGGCCGGCAAATGAACTCGGATTACACGGTCAATCTTAGCGTCGGCGTCGTAACCACTACAACTACATAAACCATTTCGGCGATAATGGTTAAATGGATTATACGTTTGGAGCTCAATTACTTCTGAACGGCTTAACCGATTTTGATCATTAAACATGAGTTTGAAACATTGACAAGTAGGATCTGATGCATCCAAGGCCGAGTATGATAACTGAGGGTATTATAGGAATTATTGAAATTGAAAATCCGTTTTCTCCCCAAAGAATAGATTTGATCATACTTATGAAGCCTATAACTTAAAAATTCGAATTTTCCCAGATACGCTTAGTTATTGGCGTAAATCGTAGGTTAAAATTTTGAGTAATTGTCAAAAAACCAAAATTTTCAAAGTTTAGTTTTTCAGCTTTTCGGCGTACTTACGTTAATTTGGTGTACTTACGGTTTTCCTGTCTCTCCTTGAACCTAAGATATCGGTGTAACTTTTCCACATACATACATACATACATACATACATACATACATACATACATATCCACAAACATTTTCCACTTTTTAAATAAAAATTGAGTCATATTTCTGAGCTCGGTATCTTTTCAATCGTATAACCGATTTTCAAAATTAGACATGCGTTGGAAAGATAATGATCAGTACTATCTAAAGATGCAATGGCCAGACTTAAATTATTGAAATTTTTGGTAGTTTTAGTTTTGGGGACGAGAACGAAAAACAGACCCTAAATTGGAAGGGCCGTAAAATACACACCCTTCGACCAAAATCGAGATTTGACATATGGATGGGCGAGTCTTTTCCTAAGCTTTAAGATGGGATTTGGTATGATTTTCAATTCAGTCAGATTTAGAAACTCGAAAATTTCGTGAATATAATATAGTGTCTCATGAGGGATATTGTGCGCCACTGACGAAAACTGCCGTTCTCTGGTAATTATTTTTAGTATTAGGTGTGGACTTAAGCATCAAATAATTGCTTCAAAGGCTTGATGGCTTCAAGATATTAGATTTTTCCATTAGATATACAAGAATGACTTCTTCATTTATAGTATGTACATTTTTATCGTTCCTCCATTTTTGAAATAAATCGTAGACCAATTCACCTCTTTCGTGACTTCACCGGCAATAATTCATTAATAGCGGCTTTAGAAGTTCTCCTAATCTCATCTAAAATAATTTCGGCTTCACTTTCACTGCTGATTTCCATTTCTTGGAATTGAAAATCGAAAAACTGAGCGAAAACGCGAAAACACACACGAATCTTGAATGACAAGCGTTGTCATAATAAAATACAAAGTTGATGTTATTGCCAAAGCCCTTACGTAGCTACGCAAAATCGTCCCGAAAGCAAAAAACCTCCCGAAAGTGAAAAAATTAGTCCCGAAAGGAGCTACTTTCGGTACGAGTTGTGTAAAATGGTAGGTACTTTTGATTTAATAATTATTATTCATACCGAAAGTTTTATTTTCGGGACGGCTGCAGAAAAAGTTATTTTATTAACAGTTTGCCGAACGACGCGAAGCGGAGTTCGGCAAGCAATCGAGTGCGGAAAAGGGACTTTCGGCAAGAGTTAGGAACAATATTTTATAGCGTTTAAAAAATTACCAAATCTTAATCAATTAACTGAGTTAATATGATTATTTCATTCATAGGAGATTTTGACCATTAGAAATCTACAGAAATCTGAATTAAATTGATAATTTTTGATAATTGCCCGTCGTTACGTATATTACGTCAGATGCCCTTCGTTGTTACGAAAAATACATTCAGTGACATTAATGACAATTAATGTTTTAAAAATTATAAAAGTGATGACTTTCAATCGTCAAATATTTATAAAAACTTTGTGTTTAATTGTAATAATTTGTACTTACATAAATAAATTATAATAAAATTTTGGTTTTGAACAGTTTTACTCATGAAATAATAGCAACAAATTGCACTCGAACTCTAAAATTAATATAGAATATTTGCCCTTGTGACACTTTGACATAATTTCACTCGCCGTCGGCTCGTTAAATTGAAACTGTCAAAGTGTCACTCGGGAAAAATTCAATAATTTTAGAGCTCTTGTACAATTACTACTGAAAATACATACACAAATAACTTCTTTGATAAGGTTGTCAAAACCAAACTTTCAATATAATTGGTTAACATGACGACGATCTTGGTTTCCATGACGACGATTCAAAACCATTGTCATTCTACTGATTTGACTTTCTAATATTACGTCAAAATATTTTTATTTCATCAAATTGTCGCGTTAATTACATTAAAATATGAACACAGTAAGATACATTTGAAATAAATTAGTAAATTATATCTAAATATCAGGCAATCACTACTACTTGTTTTTATTTTTTATTTTGTATTTAACCTGCTTTTTGCTAAACCTCTCTTTAAAAAAAAACTTCTACAGTAATATAAAAAAATTTTCTATCACCCATTTCAGTCTGTTCACTCCAGTACCATCTGTAGATTTCAAATTGTTAGTTAACTAATTCAAATAATAATCAGCTGAATTTATCAATTTTCTCTTTCTCTGTTACCCATTACAACCATAATCGTAGGCAACCAACATGAACCTTTTTTCAATTTTTTACAATATTACTAGTTTTCCTGTATTTTTCTTCCATTAGTTGTTTACATTGAAGTTTTTTCAGTTCTCTTTTTATTTCAAAACTAAATTAAACTTTCTTCTTCTTTTTTTAAACTGTTATAAATGATGTCATTAATTTTACTATGAATAACATTTTTATTAACATAACAATAACAACAGTTCTTTCTGTAACAGAGAGTTACCTTTTAGACTTTTACAATAAAATCTAATTTTATTATAACTTAAATTCCACTTTAATACAGTTATTAACATCCATTTAGCTTAACTGAAATTTGAATTTAAATTCATAACCAAATATCGACTACCTGTCTTGTCATGTCACTTCAGTCTGATAAATAGATTGTCATCTCCTATATTCTTGTTGGTCTGTGTCCATCTAACTGGCAAATACCACACGTTATTATCGAGCAGTGAATCATGTTGCCCTTTGAGCACTCCTAAAATTTTATCGCTTAACATCGACTTAGAGTCGCCACTAACATCATCTTTTTAAAATGTAAATCATATTTCTCGATGTCACCTATTCTACAAGGTTGCTAGTTTCATGTACTAAGCAGAACGTAAGTATATTCCACATTTTTTTAACTAGTCATAATTTTAACCTTTTGTATTCATTCTAACGTGGAAATACTTCGTTCTAGGCACTGAAGATGATGTGATCTAGATTGAAAACGTTTTGCGAATCCTTTTGGATGACTTTTTAATAGTTTTTCAATAAACTGTTTATACCATCTAAATATTAGTTTATTGCATGTATTATAATTATTTTAAGGCCATATTAAAATATCTGAATTCAGTGCGGAAAAGTAATGCGAAGAAGTAAAACTTTCCAAACTAAAACCCGTGCGGAAAAGTAGACTTTTTTGCACGCCCGTAGAAAAAATTTTTTACAGTAATAAAAGCGACGTTGGGTGAACATGTTAACCAACAACTAAAAATTTTATTTAAGTATTTAATTAAGACATTAGGTATACCGTCTCTTGTAACTTATTAATGTTTTTAGGCCAGTAAATGAACGAGAAATGCGGCGATACCGTGTAATTTTCAGGGGCAACTCCGAATTGCATGAAAATTTGGATTTAGGTTCTACTTACCCTCCACTTCAAAGTTGAAATTGTGCCGTTGGTTGCTTTTACTTGGGGGGTGACAGTCACCCCTTCTCGGGGGTGAAAAACATACGTTCAAGATAAGTCCGGAAATGGATAAATTGACTGATTCTAAGCAACTTTTGTTCTATAGAGTTTTTTACGTAAGTCAATATTTTCGAGTTATTTGCCATTGAAAATGTAGATTTTTCGACAGAAAAAACTACGTTTCCAGACGGTTTTTCGCAAATAACTCAAAAAGTAAATAAATTAAAGAAAAAAAATGTTCTTAGCAAAAGTGTAGCTTATAAAAAGCAAAAAAATGGTGTATCAGTAATGTCTATCAATTAAGTAAAAACAAAGTTGTAACTCATGAAAAATACGTTCTTATCGTCTAATTCCAAATAGAATACTTCAAGGTGAAATCACCGAAAAATTAAGCACTTTTCGGGAAAAATCCATTTAAACTTTTTTAACCTTTGTCGAGCGGCATAATTTTACACCGGTAACAGACGACATAGGTACAATTGTACCTATTACATATTTTCTTAAAAATTCCTTAATCTAAAGGGAAGTATGTGTTAGTTCTAAGATAATATGATTTTTTGCTAGCATAACTGGTAAAAAATTGTTTAATATTGCAATAAATAAATAATAATATTAGGTAATCTGTTCTTGTATGGATTTACTAACAAAGATTGGAAGCCGCTTTTAAGTGATCCCTGTTCTCTATCGTAAATTATTGAAATAACTGCAACAATAAACTTTTGGAAATAGTGGTCGTAAACAAATTCAAGGAAGTGTAGCATCGTATTGTATTTCAACTGGAGAACATAAAGAGGTATAAATAGAATGAACGAAGAAAACTTGTGTGAGATGCGGAATATGGAGTCTCTGCGTTTCATACGTGTAGCTATGTCTCGTGATCATCTCAAGACTATGCTAATATTTATAAGATTTGACAACGAAAATACCCGCCAATAACGTAAAAAAGCCGATAAGGCTGCACTCATACAACATATCTGGACAATACTGAATAAAAAAGGTGCAACAAGACTACAAACCATCCCAATGCATAACCATAGATGAATACTTGTTTCCGTTTAGAGGCCATACCTGCAAAATGTAAACAATATATATCCTTCAAACACACTAAACATGGTATTTAGGGTTTGTAATGCATCAAACATCTTATCCCATACAAATTCATCTTTATATTTGAAAAACAGGATATGGATCCCGACAAATCTACTTCAGTAACTGAATGTTACCATGTTCCTCGAAACGAACGGAAAAAACAGCCTAAAACGAGAAAAAGTTGTGTAGTATGTTTTCTACCTGTGTGTGACGAACATTCTTTGTTTAAAACGACATGTATGTTCTAACATTCATGTGCACACAAACATTCATTTTTGAATTTTGGTTCAAATAAACTATCATTTAAATACAAAATGTATTGTTTTTTATAACACTAATTTTAAAAAAATACAAGGTACAAATGTACCTACGCCGTCGTTTATGAGGGTAGAAAAAATTTCAGCCCCCTGCTGGGAACTGAATGAAGATTTATTCGATATATTAGGCTCACATATTCTACTTGATAAATGTAGAGATGTTACAAAAGTTCAAGTCTCTATCTCTTTAACAAAAAAAGTTATCACAATTTAAAAACTAAAAAGATACGATTGTACCTATGCCGCCCGACGAAGCTTAAATTATTTATAAAAAGCTTTATTTTAATTGTTAACAAAAGTTTTTAGCATTAAAAATAAGCGAGTTACGCTCAAAATAAAGTTGGCCCTCTTTTTTTTTTGTAAAAAATCATAAAAATCTCCCCGTGCTTAGCTCTCCAAATGAAATTAATCGCTACCGCTTTAAAACAATTTATTTACCTATCTATTTTTTATATGATTTGTCAGTCTCACCGGTTTAAACTGTTTATTTTTGAAAGGGTTATAGTTGAAAAAGCTTGAATGGGTCACTAATCACGAGTGTATGCAAATTTTGAACAGCCATATCTTAACCAATTTTTGTCTTACTGAGAAACAAAATGAAACTAGCATATTTATAATAGCAAAACCTATATTTTTTACTGTTTCAGATTTTTCTTATCACTAATACTTTTTAAGTTATTTTGAAAAAAGGAAATTTTTTAAAAATTTTTAGAAGTTTTTTTCAAAAATAAGCACTTCAAACCAATCAAACTTACAGATCGCATAAACAATACACATACAGTTAAAATAAATGGTAAAGCGGTGACAATTAAATTCATTTAGGGTGCTAAATAGAGGGAGGTTTTCACGATTTTTTTTACCAAAAAAAGGGACAAACTTTTCTTTTCAGTGTAACTCGTTTATTTTTGATGCTGGAAACTTTTGTAAAAAACAAATAGTAAGCTTTTTTTTTGATACTTTAAAAATGTTAATAAGGTTTTCCCGAAAAGTGCTTCATTCTTCGGTGATTTCGCGTTGAATTATTCGATTTGGAATTAGACGAATAAGAACGTATTTTTCATGAGCTACAACTTTGCTTCTACTTAATTTGTAGACTTTACTGGTACACCATTTTTTTCGTTTTTTTATAAGCTACACTTCTGCTAAAAACATTTTTTTCGATAAAATATGTACTTTTTGAGTTTTTTGCGAAAATCTGCCTGAAAACGTAGTTTTTTTGTCGAAAAATCAACATTTTAAATCGCGAGTAACTCAAAAAGTATTGACTTACGTAAAAAACTTTATAGAACAAAAGGTGCTTTAAATCAGTCAATTTATCAATTTCTGGTCTTATCTTGAACGTATGTTTTTTCACCCCCGAGAAGGGGTGACTGCCACCCCCCAAGTAAAAGCAACCAACGGCACAATTTCAACTTTGAAGTAGAGGGTAAGTAGAACCTAAATCCAAATTTTCATGCAATTCGGAGTTCCCCCTGGAAATTACACCCCAAAACGGTCATTTATTGGGTTATTTGTTCATACATTTTATATTCAGTGATGAGTGCGCTAATAACCGGCAACATAACGGAACAGAAGGAAAATATAATATATTTTGGAATAAAAAGAGATGAACACAGTAGTGGTACGAAATTGCCAATGAAAATCTATAAATTTACATTAGGTATATTGATAGTTTCGCACCTGTCACGGTGGCAGTTGCCAAACGCCTCTGATACGTCTAAAGGTGGAAAACTATCAATATTATCCAAATTTATAGATTTCTATTGATAATTTCCCATCTCTAATAGTTTCCTCTCGTTTTATTACACAACGTATTATATTTTTCGTCCGCTGCGTTATTTTGCCTGTTCTTTTTTTTACACTCGTCACTGTATATCTCAAGTATACTATGTTGTTTGTTTTTGTAATAAATATATTATAAAGAATAAAGGAGAATTTGCGAAACTCAAAAATTTTGGAGTAGATCGATTAATTAGGCTTTCAATGGTGCTTTACGGTTTCCTATTATTTAGCTTTCGAAAGCCTTACAAATTTCCGTTAACGGCAATAACAGGGCTTTAGTCTATTGTGTTCATGTTATCCGATTTGTAGTTATTGTCTTCCGGCATTTTAATTCTGTTTGACCACATCTCTAACAAAAGACTGCAGCGATTTATGTTTAAATTGGATGTTGAAAAAGAATACAATAAAGAAAACTAAACAGAATAACAAATATTATTATAAGCTGATGGGGAAACAAATTTTGCAACTGCATTTGTATTACTTCATGAAACACGATAAAATTAATAAGTGATCTCAAAAATGAGGTAAAAATTGGAACTTCGTTTAATTTGTAATTAATTTCTTCAATTTAATTTTATGTTTCCTTAAAACTTTCAAAAAGGATTTATGCACTGTAATTATTTTACAGGTAGTATCCGATGAAATGTTGGTAGAACTTAAATCTTGCTTCATGGAGGCGTACGATGACAATCAGGATGGTAAAATAGATATTCGAGAGGTAAGTTTACAATATTTTTGATTTCAGAGGACGTTTTTGTGTAAAAGATACTGTCACAGATAATTAACTCTAGAGGAATACGCTATAGATATATTAGAAAATATCTTAAAATTCTTTTTAGTGGTTGTTCAGTCCTTATAATATTAATCACGAAGTACTAACACCTTAAATCAATGACGTAAACACTAACTAACCGCCTGACAGACGGGTTTAACATTTCGGTGTTAATTTTTTTATTGTTAAATACTTTAATGCAAAAATATATTGCGATGACTTACTGAATGTATTAGTTATCTAAAAAATACAGTAACTAATCTAGTTTTTCTGTATTTATTAAAACAAAAAACATTGTAACAGAAATGAAAGGATTGTTTGTGTGCCTTTTTAATCTCGAAAAAAGTGTGAATAAAATTAAACAAATTAAAGAATCTTGATAAAAAGTTATAATCGAGTTAAACAAAGGGTAAGAAACATGAAAATAAAAATGTTTTCAAAAAACGTTAAACCAAAAAAAAAAGACTGGCACTAAAATTGGTATAGTGTAGCAATGGTAGTCAGTGGCAACATTTTCATCACAAATTGATTCCACTTCGATTATGTCGTCTTCTACCTCATCAAGTCATTTCAAAATATTTTTGTCGGAGTCTTTATCCCTTTATTTGATCTTTTTTGACGAACTGGGCACATTATGATTAATGACGAACTGGGCACAAACACTAATATTAACATAACATTCGTCTATTAGACGGAAATCACACTTTGAGTCTAAATATATTTCGCATAACAACCTGCCGCAAACTGCCGAATTCAATACTACTAAATAACAACCTAACTTGAAAAGTCATAAACGGATGACCTTCAAAATTTTCTAGGAAGGGAAATATCCCACTTTCGGCAAGTGATGCCGTCTGAGAGACGGGGTGTTAGTACTTAAGGGTTAATCATTGAAGCTGGAATTTTGCCCAAATTAAGCTAGGTAAAGACTCAGTTACACGATGTTAGTAACTCGTACGAATCACTAAAATCGAATTCTGCCTTTTAGTACTCTCCTTGTGTAAATCGTTGTTTTATATTCCAGTAGAATACTCGCTGGGAGTGTTCATGCCGTCGAGTTAATAGAAACTAATCCTATGTATTGGAACGAGTAAATTTCGTACAGCTACATGCTTCTAGTAGGTGGTACCAGTTATTAGTTGTAACGTTCTATAATGCAAGGCAGTAAAAAGACGTGAGTTGTGGGTGGGAGCGGCATAATCAGAAAAAGTGCGGAAAGCTTCATATAATTTGATCGTTATTTTTTTACAGTGTTGAAAGTAGAGATTGTAATTGCTGAGACCAGCTGGATCCAGCGCTTTTTTTACATGCTGGATCCAGCAAACCGTGTTGGATCCAGCAGCGCGGATCCGCAAACGTGTCAAATTTGAAATAAGTTACTTAATGTCTTCTTTATCCTCTTTAGTCGAAGCCATGAGTCAGCAACTTGCCATTCTATTGCGCCAGCAGTAGCTCAGTATGCTAGAAAGTTCCTAGAGCCTAAAAGTCTGCACCGATATAGCGTTGATAGACATTGATTCTGCGATAATATTCTCTGCTGGCGAGTGGTCAATAATCAATGAATTGATCGCCACTCTTTAACCGATGAAACTGGCTGTAAAAACTCTTTGCAGAAAAGAGTCCACTTCGATAACGGCCGGCACAACAATGAAAATTGTCAAACTAAAGGTTGTAGACAAACTGAATAGACAGGACTCTAGCCTTAGTACCGATCCATCGGAAGCATTACGCAACAGAATCGCAGAACGACGCCTCTCTGAAATTACAGGTAGGTACGTTAAGTTGTGCTCACTACGGAGAGCAATGGATTCTATCCTCGCTCCGACTCTTGCTCCCTGGTATTTATATTCGTTATATTCGTGAATTCTCGCATTTAAAATAATGCATTTATTTTACATAGCGATCGATAATATAGTTTCGATCGCTATGTAAACTAAATACATTATTTTAAATGCGAGAATTCACGAATATAAATACCAGGGAGCAAGGGTCGGAGCGAGGATACAATCCATTGCTCTCCGTAGTGAGCACACCCTTAGTTTACTTACAAAATCCAAACAAGTATGACGAAGGACTAAACAATCCTGGTTATTTCCCCATGCCGAAAGAGAATGCAATACGACAAGAGATGAAAAATTTGAGTCGTATAAATAAACAAGTGATTGTGGAAACAGTGCAGGAGGACATAATGGAAGAAGATTTCGGAGTCCGTGATTTTAATTTGGAACAAGATCTTGAGATTGAATTGAAACGAGAAATAGAAATCCTTATAATAAAAAAAACTCGTCCTCTAAAAAATGTCAGTATATGAGAGAGGAGTGAAAGGCGATCATTTGTCCATGGTCTATGACTATTTGATGACCTTAAAACCGACCAGCATATAGGCCAAAAGGCTTTGTCCGCAACAGGCTATATATGTGTAGTTCTGTGCGAAGTAGGTTAGACGATGGATAAAATATGTTTTTTAAGTCTTACTTTTTAATATGTCTCATTTCCAAAAACTAAATAATTCATGTTTCTGTTGTTTAGAAATTTAGAATACAGACAAAAAAACATTGAAATCGTGTTTTTATTTTGATTCCACATTTTGCTGGATACGCGCTGGATCCAGCTGGGTTCAGGCCAATCTTGTAAAAATCCAGCTGGATTGAAAATGCTGCTTGATTGCAATCCCTAAGTTGAAAGGTTGTGACACAAATCTAACAATATGCGAAAACGACAAAGTCTAAATTATGAAACGGAGGAATTACTTTATAACGTATTTAAATTTACAAAAAATAACGCACAAAATGAACATTTGTTAGATATATTTAAGGAAAATGCAAGAAAGTGCTACACTACAAATTTTGTTGTGACATGTACCTATTTATGTATGTTAGGGTGGAACGAAAGGATGTTCGTTCGTTCGATGAACGTTATCAAGGTCATTAAATATATGTTTATACCCTAAGGGCGACAAGCTTATAAACTCGAGGGCCTCAGGCCCGAGAGTTTAATGTCGCCCGAGGGTATAAACCTCTAATAATGCACGTGGTGAATATAAAACTTTATGTCATACCGGTTCATTGCATCAATTAAAGTTTTAATTATATTTTTAGAAGTAATATTGTATCGCAGCAGGTGTTCAGTACCGTTGCTAGGGAAGTGATGTTGGTTAGTAATTTTTTACTAGCGTAAACAAAGTTTTTCTATGTGACATTGTCAAAAAAAGTCAAAAGTCAAAAGAAATAGTTAAAAAAACCAAAAAAAGCGACTGAGAATTTGTTACCGAAAAAATCCAAAGAAACATACCATTATGAGGTTCATAACTAAGCAATAAATTCACAATATTAAACCGGTATGACATAAAAACATATTCGTCATTTAGCGATATCCAAAAATTGTGACTAGATTATTTATGCAGAATTAAAAAATACTGAGCTAAAAACGAGAAAATTGAAGAGCATAATTCAATGAAACGTTTATTCAACTCAAAGTTAAAACGCCTGAGCCACAAGCATTGCTCATTTATTCCTCTATATATTCGTATTAAAAAGTTTCACTCGAAAAGTTTAAGCAGTCCGTTGTCCTTCCGTGTAAGTGGCCATATTTCTGCTCCAGATGTTAGCACTGGTCTGATAGTATTTTATAAATGGTCACTAATTTTTCTGAGTAACGTTAAGGAAATCTGTCTTTTAAACCCGTAATAACACTTATAGTCTAAGAGCTAGTGAATGACTAACGGTCGTCCTGTAAGGCTAGAAATTTTTCTAGTGATAATTCATAGCACACCAAGGCTAAAAACCATGACCTGGCAGGCCTCAATGGTGCACGTGTATCTACCAGTGAATCGAAAAGTGCAAAGTTAGGGGCTAAAATAAACTTTCTCCTGTAAGGTTTAAATTTAAGTATGTGTTTGAGTAAGTCATTCAGAAGATATGTGTACAATGACAGGCGATTCTGAAGAGCATAAGACCTTGCCAGGCGAGGGGAAAGATTAGGGGTTTTTCCTAAAATTATTCTTTTTGCATCGAACAAATTTTTTTAGATTTTTTGAATCATTTCAAAGAGAATACGTTTTTAGTGATTTTTCTTAAGTTAATAGTTTTTGTTATATAAGCGATTGAAAATTTTGAAAATTGCGAAATCGGCAATTTTTAACCTTAAATCGGACATTTGTCTAAAAATTTCAATGTTGCCAAGATACGTACATATTCTTTAAACATTGATTGATGAAATCCCGAAGAGTTTTTTGCAATAAAATATCGAAAACCCCTTTGTTTTTTTAATTGCTAATCAAGCAGGTTCGACACTGTAGTATAAGTGAGGACGTTTGAGTTTGCATAAATTCATTATCTCGAGAATAGGCAAATTTCAAGAAAAATCCTCAGACAGGTCGATTTTTATTTTTAAATTAGGACTTTTTGGCATATATATAATACTAGTGACGTCATCCATCTGAGCGTGATGACGTAATCGATGATTTTTTTAAATAAGAGTAGGGGTTGTGTGATAGCTCATTTGAAAGGTTATTGAATTTTGTATTCACTAATATAAACATTAACATAATTATTTATACAGGGTGTACAAAAAAGTTTTTTTTATTAAATTAAATTTGATTAAATTTGACAAATAGAAGAAAATTTTTTTTTGTACACCCTGTATAAATAATTATGTTAATGTTTATATTACTGAATAGAGAATTAAATAGCCTTTCAAATGAGTTACCACACAACCGCTACTCTTATTTAAAAAAATCATCGATTACGTCATCACGCCCAGATGGATGACGTCACTAGTATTATATATATGCCAAAAAGTCCTAATTAAAAAATAAAAATCGTCCTCTCTGAGGATTTCTCTTGAAATTTGTCCATTCTCGAGATAATGAATTTATGCAAACTCAAACGTCCTCACTTATACTATGTACAGTGTCGCACACGCTTGATTAGCAATTAAAAAAACAAAGTGGTTTTCGATATTTTATTGCAAAAAACTCTTCGGGATTTTATCAATCAATGTTTAGAGAATATAGACGTATCTTGGCAACATTGAAATTTTTAGATAAATGTCCGATTTAATTTAACGTAAGGGAAAAATCACAAAAGATGTTTTCTATTTGAAATGATTCAAAAAACCTAAAAAAAAATTGTTCGATGCAAAAAGAATAATTTTAGGAAAAACCCTTAATCTTTCCCCTCGCCTGGCAAGGTCTTATGCTCTTCAGAATCGCCTGTCATTGTACACACTTCTTCTAAATGACTTACTTAAACACATACTTAAATTTAAACCTTACAGGAGAAAGTTTATTTTACCCCCTAAATTTGCACTTTTCGATTCACCTGGTAGATACACGTGCACCGCTGAGGCCTGCCAGGTCATGGTTTTTAGCCCTGGTGTGCTATGAGTTATCACTAAAAAAATTTTTAGCCTTACAGGACGACCGTTAGTCGGAGGGTTCACTAGCTCTTATACTATTATTGGTAGCCACTACTCTTTGTTTAATTTTTTCGCTAACGTTGTTATCTTTAGTCATACGTTATATATGAAGGTATATACACCTTCCACTTCTAACTCGTCAATTAATATTCTTCTAGGTGTCTGGTTGCTGGACCTTGTTCAGCACATACATCTGGTCAATTGGGTATTTATATTTAGTCTCAGTCTCTATGCAGATGCTATTAACTACCGGAATGCATCAGTCAGAGTATCTGTATTGAATTGTAATGAACTTCCATGATTTATTCTCATTCTATATCTCTGGAATATTGAAATAAATCGAGATTAAGTACGGGGTACGGTAGGGCTGTATCTTGTCCCCTATTCTCTTTAATAATATGCTCAAAAGAAGTATTTAAAACAGAGCTAGAAAAAAGCACAGAAAGTATAAAGATAAATGGAGAAATAATTAATAACATAAGGTTTGTTGATGACACTGTGATTTTCGGGAGTAGCATGAGGAGTTAGTTGTCTGATGAGTAAGATACAAAGAACAAGTGCACAATACGGGCTCAAACTAAACATCACAAAAACCAAACATCACAAAAACGCCCAAAACAACTGATTATATTTAGCATGAGAGCTGTTACGACATTTTTAAGTAGGTATTTTAGGCAATCTGAAAATTTTTCAGGTAACTCTTCCGTGGCAGTCTAATACAAAAATGCCGGCCTGGCTGAAAGGTAGCGGTTATTTTCCCCAAAAATCCCCCAAAGTAATAAAAAAGGGCAAAACTTGTTATTGCAAAAACTATCTTTGCGGTGATTTTAAAGTAAATTTAAACATTCAAATATAAAGAAATAAACAAGTCAGGCGATATGAGACTCATTTTAACCCTGCAAATGCTTAGGCATTTAACCCTGCATAGGCGCCCCAGGATTATTTTCAGGAGGTGCATCTGAACTTCAGTGGCTTGCATCTGAATCTATACATACTATTATTCAGTATAAAATAAATATACAACTATACAAGTATAGCTATGTTCTTTCTATCCAGACAGGGGGATGCAATTGCTATTTTCACTGGGTATTTTTGATAAAAAAAAATAAATTTTCTAAAAAAGACAGGTTTTTTTCGTGAGATTTTCTACCTGCCAGGTAATCAAAAATATTACGCGTGCATGTGAATGAGAAGCTCTAAAGGTAAGCTGCAGTGCGAGAAAGAGCGTATATGCGTATATCGATAACTGTTTGTTTACGTCCTCGTTCGCAGCGATTCGCTTGGGCAAAATCACGTGACCAGACGATACCCATGTTGTTGTGCCCCAAAAAGTTGGAGTAATTATTAAATATTTTAGATTTTTCAGATATATTGTTATTAATTAAAAGAAGATAATACGAACTACAAAATCAATTTTGCAAATATGATAGAAAAAGATAAATTTAATATTATAAAAATATAAAGGCGTAAAAGTATAAAAATACTATAAACTAAATTAATTCTGTGTCAGAATATTGTAACTTTTTCTTCAAACTTTTCATCTGAGCTAAAATACTCATTTTCTTCTTCTTTGTAGTCGTACTTCCTTCGACACTCGGGTTTCTCTACACGATCTATAAATAATATTTTTATATTGAATTAACTCAAACATCTTCTCCGTGTCATTTTTAATGTCTGAGCGGAAGAACGAAAAAATCGAAAAACAGTTTTTGGCTGTCTCGAGATGCATCTCGGGACAGCCAATTGTAGGATTTAGGATCCTAACTACAACAACTAAAAAAAAAACTAAAAGTGTGAATTTTATCATAAAATTTGGTATGTGGGGTTATAATAATATTTGGAACAACTTTTCCAAATAACTTTTTTTCGATATCTCTAACGCGAAGCGAATCGAATTGCATATCGAAAATTCACCCTGTTTGTGGATTCGCAGTAGGCCCCGTTTAAAATTTAAAGTTCAGTTGACTATTTTAAAAATTGTGAAACATCACCCTGTATGACTGTGCAAAATTACAAATCTATATATATTTTGATAGCCGAAACATAGGGGTGTCTTCCTCTTAAATGTGACACACGGTATCTTATCAATTTGATAATTAATTGCAACCAATAGAGTCGTATTTTTTAAAGATTCAAAATATACAATCAAAATACTGACTAATTCGCTAATTTTATCATAAAAAGTTCCAATTGATTGAATTGAAGTATTGAACCAATTAATGTGTAATATTATAATATAATATACTATATACAGAGCGAGTTTTAAGTATGGAAACCCTCAATTATTTTGGAAACGGCTTGCACGATTTTTATGGATTGTGGTGGGTAGGGGTTTTCTAATGTGGCCGATATTATATAGTAATATAGTAATATTGTTGTCACATCTTCCGTTTTTCTGAAAATCTAATTAGCTTTCTTATTTCAAATAGAACACCCTGTATATTTTTTGCGTTTTGAAGTCCTTAAAAAATAATTATTATTTTCCAGGTTATATTCCCTATACCCAAATCCCATAATTTCGGAGTTATTGCTACATTTATTTAAAAAAAACTTTTTAAACAAATAAAAATCAATTTTTTCGGCCCGGGTACACATTTTTCGACCGGGTTCGACCATTGGAAACAAAAAATTTCTCGTAATTTTTCTCTTAAGTTAATCGTTTTCGAGTTTAAATAATAATTATTTAAGTAAATAATTTAAAACTGAAAAGAAATCGAATAATGACGATTTTCAAGGTTAAACAACACAAATCACAAAAAATATTATTTTTGAAACTCGAAGTACAGAAATTCAAGCTAAAGTCTTATTTTAGGAGTTAACAGTAAGTAATTTGAGCTGGTTTCATTCTAAAATATTGTTTTTTAGTTGCTAATGCATCCCGTTTCGCCCGTGTTCTCATATGCTCTTCATTAACATTTATTATAAAGCAATGTTTTAAAATAAAACGTGGCAACATTTTATAGCGAGCCCCTGAAACAAGGGTTTAGGTTGAATTTGGGTAGGTACTCCGCAGTTTCAAAAATAATCTTTTATTTTTTATTTGTGTATTTGAACCTTGAAAATCGTCAGTATTCGATTTTTTTCAGTTTTAAATTGTTTATAACAGGAAAACGACTAACTTTAGAGAAAAATTACAAAACACCTTTTTTGTTCCCAATGATCCAAAGAACGTAAAATAATGTCTACACGGGCGGAAAAAATTGATTTTTATAATTTGTTTAATTTTTTTTTGAATAAATGTAGCAATAACTCCGAAACTATGGCATTTAGGTAGAGGGAATATAACATGAAAAATAATCAGTATATTTGAAGGACTTCGATACAGAAAAAATATACAGCGTGTTCCATTTGAAATAAGAAAGTTCATTAGATTTCCAGAAAAACGGAAAATCTGACAACAATGTAATTATCAGTAGTAATTGCATAAGAGCTCTGAAATTACTGAATTTTTCCCGAGTGACACTTTGACAGTTTAAAATGTCACGGATATTATGTGAGAAGTGTAACGAGAGCAAAAATTCTATATTAATTTCAGAGGTCGAGTGCAATTTGTTGCGATTATTTCATGAATAAAACTGTTCAAAACCAAAATTATATTGTAATTTATTTATGTAAGTACCATTAAACACACAGTTTTTATAAATATTTGAGATTGAAAGTCATCACTTTTATAATTTTTAAAACATTGTCATTAATGTCACTGAATGTATTTTTTCGTAGCAACGAAGGGCATCTGACGTAATATACTTAACCATGGGAGATTATCAAAAATTATCGATTTAATTCAGATTTCTGTAGCTTTCTATTGGTCAGAATCTCTTATGAATGAAATAATCAGTAGTAATTGCACAAGAGCTCTGAAATTATTGAATTTTTTCCGAGTGACACTTTGACAGTTTTAATTTCACGAGCCGAAGGCGAGTAAAATTATGTCAAAGTGTCACGAGAGCAAAAATTCTATATTAATTTCAGAGGTCGAGTGCAATTTGTTGCGATTATTTCATGAATAAAACTCTTCAAAACCAAAATTTTATTGTAATTTATTTATGTAAGTACCATTAAACCCACAGTTTTTATAAATATTTGACGATTGAAAGTCATCGCTTTTATAATTTTTAAAACATTAATTGTCATTAATGTCACTGAATGTATTTTTTCGTAGCAACGAAGGGCATCTGACGTAATATACTTAACGACGGGAGATTATCAAAAATTATCGATTTAATTCAGATTTCTGTAGCTTTCTATTGGTCAGAATCTCTTATGAATGAAATAATCAGTAGTAATTGCACAAGAGCTCTGAAATTATTGAATTTTTTCCGAGTGACACTTTGACAGTTTTAATTTCACGAGCCGAAGGCGAGTAAAATTATGTCAAAGTGTCACGAGAGCAAAAATTCTATATTAATTTCAGAGGTCGAGTGCAATTTGTTGCGATTATTTCATGAATAAAACTCTTCAAAACCAAAATTTTATTGTAATTTATTTATGTAAGTACCATTAAACCCACAGTTTTTATAAATATTTGACGATTGAAAGTCATCGCTTTTATAATTTTTAAAACATTAATTGTCATTAATGTCACTGAATGTATTTTTTCGTAGCAACGAAGGGCATCTGACGTAATATACTTAACGACGGGAGATTATCAAAAATTATCGATTTAATTCAGATTTCTGTAGCTTTCTATTGGTCAGAATCTCCTATGAATGAAATAATCACTGTAATATCGGCTGCATTAGAAAACCCCTACCCACCAAAACCTATAAAAATCGTGCAAGCCGTTTCCGAGATACTTGATACTATTTCTATACATAAAACTCACTCTATTATATTGATTATTATAATAATATTATATTAATAAGCATTAATTGGTTCAATACATCAATGCAATAATTTGAAATTTTTATGATAAAATTAGTCAATTAGTCAGTATTTTGATTGTATATTTTGAATCTATAAAAAATACGACTATGCTAGTGGCAATAAATTATCAAATTGATAAGATACAGTGTGTCGCATTTAAGATGAAGACACCCATATGTTTCGGCTATCAAAATATATACAGATTTGTAATTTTGCACATTCATACAGGGTGATGTTTCACAATTTTTAAAATAGTCAACTGAACTTTAAATTTTAAACGCGGTCTACTGCGAATCCACAAACAGGGTGAATTTTTGATATGCGATTCGATTTGCTTCGCGTTTAGAGACATCGGAAAAAGTTATTTGGAAAAGTTGTTCCAAATATTATTATAACCCCACATATCAAATTTTATGACAAAATTCACACTTTTAGTTTTTTTCAGTTGTTGTAGTCAGGATTCCAAATCCTAAAATTGGCTGTCCCGAGATGCATCTCGAGACAGCAAAAAACGGTTTTTTCGATTTTCTCGTTCTTTCCGTTTAGATATTAAAAATTCTGCCTCTGCCATTCAAAAGAACGGCAAAATTTACATAAAAAAATACTGTTTAAAAGTAGGCCAAATTATATTATCATAGCCTAAAAATTTTTTGAAAATATCAAAAATATTTCCTGTGCTCACTTTTTATTACAAAAATCTAAAAAAAATCAGGCTATTTTTCGTTCAAAATATACATCCTCCTGAATTTTTTCAGATTTTTTAAATTAAAATTGCGCTCATAAAAAAATAAAGCTCAAAAATTCTTCTTTTCTCGATTTAAGACGTTTTAGGACCTCTGGGAAGCTAAAAATTTGCATGAGGGCATAATTTTATATCCTTTATCGAAAACATAAGTAGCGGGGCTGATCGGTGCGGGGGCATTTTTGACCATCTTATCTCGCTATAGCCTTTGTATAAAAATCAACTATTACAATAAGTATATTTTGTTTAAAAATTATTCTTAAATTTAATTTTGTTATGTAATTTTAATGTTATACATTAACTATAATATATTTAAAAATAAACAGATGTACAATATTTGAAAATATTACAAATTTATGTATATATTTTTTGATATGTTATTCCATAAAAAATATTTGGAAGTTTCTAAAGCGATAAATTTCCAGTGAAAAAGTCACCAACAAACTTGTTCTGATTAAAGAACTAATGATTCAGTCAATTTGTACTCTACCAGCTCCCTAGTGGGAAAGTTTTGGGGTAGTTCTGATTTCTTTCTTTATATATGGATTTTGGGCTGCTGAATCCGAATATGAGATTTGCGGCCAACATTTCTTGCCGGAACATTGAGAAAATCGCTAGAAAATCGAAAAATTTCAGGTTTTTTCCGCTTTTTTGCTCAAATCTCGAAAACTATTAACCTTTAGTAAATGGTCTGTTAACAGAAATTAAAGTACTTAAAATTATCTACAAATATCACTATTTACTTTTTTTTTCAGACGAAAAAAGTGCAAGTTGAAAATTGCCAATTTTTAACGGTCTCGGCAAAACCCACTTTTTACATTCCAAAACTTTACTTTTTATTAGAATGCTGTCATTTGATAAATTTCTCCTAGTTTTCTGTACAAATAATATGTTAGTTCATAATATGAATATGGTATGTCTCTTCTCACACCTTTTATAAATCCATTCCATCCTAAAATACCGAGAATGTCTCTGCTTTTCCCTTAGAGCCACATAAGATCAGGCACAGATGGAGTCACAGTTTCAGTTGGTGTGAACATTCCCTTCAGATCTTGATTTCTGATAAACCTTGAGGTTTTGTCCTTTCAAAATGTATTAGTTGAACAGCTCTCTAACTTCCATAAACCTCAGGTGCGGGTTTAGGTTTTAGCCGAGGAATGGATTGGTTAGGAGATATTGCATGTTTTGGTGGAATACAAGAAATGCCACCCATGACGTGTGGTATCCGTCGATTGTATGTACGTTAACCCTTTCTGTCCCAACTCTGCTTATATACATGTTTTTGAAAAAAAGTGGGTCTGTATTCCCAGCCGCCGTATATATACGTTTAAGGTGTTATGGTCTCAATTTACCAAAGCCGAAAATAGGCGTTCCTTATAAAATTTTAGACTCATTGGTGTCCCAATACCGTAGAAATATGTCCGAATATGTTAGATTATTGTTCCCAAAGCCTCAAAATGTTGGCACCAAAGACATGTCATGCGGACCCATTGCCGTATATATTTGTTCACCTATTTTAGATATATGCTATATTGTAGCACTGGTGGCAACGCTTATAGGTAGCTGCTAGAAGGTGAAGCGTTTGTGGCCACAGAAAAGACCAGAAAAAAAAAGAAGCGAATCGAGATACATGTGTGCAAGATGCGGAGTTGGCCTTTGCGTAGTGTCATGTTGAAGAGTACCACCCAAAAGAAAACTTTTAATGTTAATTTACATTACATTATTTTTTTTTAAGTTAGTTACATTTTTTCAAGTTGTTTTGCTCTCTAATGAGTCCTTTTAAAAAGAAAACGTTTAAGTTGGTTAAAAAAAAACTCATTAAAAAACAGGTTTTGGTCATTTATTTGTTTTTTTTTTTATATGCGACGTATATATATAAGGCAATGGGACTCTAAGCATGAAAAAACCTTTGGGATTAAGGGACTAACATGCAAATTAAGGCCTGGCATTGAAAGGGTTAAAATCAGCGTTTTCGTACACCTGTTGTGTAAATCACGGCTGGTCAATTTTCTGCGGATCACCTGCGATTGCTGACACTTCCAGATAGGCAACGCACTTGCTCAAAGTCTTGTAGCGGCAGTAAGGCCCAGATAGTTGGTCTTACCATTCCTTGCAGGGTTGGCCGTTTTCTCTACAAAAAGTACGGCTCAAGAAAGTAGGTTGATGTAGTTTCCTCTTTGGGGTTTTGTTCATCCTATACAGAAGCTGTTCTTCTGGAAGTGTCAGCATTCGCAGGCGATCCGCAGAAAATTGACCTGCCGTGCTTTACACAACAGGTGTACGATAACGCTGATTTTAACGTACATAAAATCGACGAATACCACACTTTTCACGTCATATGTGGCATTTCTCGTATTGCACCAAAACATGCAGTAGCTCCTAAGCAATCCATTCCTCGGATAAAAATGAAACCCGCGCCTGAGGTTTATGGAAGTCAGGAAGCTGTTCAACTAATTCATTTTAAAAGGACAAAGCTTCAAGGAAAAGCAGAGACATTCCCGGCCTCTTAGGACGGAATGGACTCATGGAAGCTCTCACAAGAGACATACCATACCTATGAACCAAAATTTATTATTTGTACCGAATAGTAGGAGAAATTTATCAAATTACAGCATTCTTGTAAAAAATAAAGTTTTGGAATGTAAAAAGTGGGTTTTGCCGAGACCGTTAAAAATTGGCAATTTTCAACTTGTACTTTAGACCGAACGGTTCATCTGAAAAAAATGTAAATAGTGACATTTGTAGATAATTTTAAGTACTTTGATTTCTGTTAACCTTCGGATGACCAAGCGGGGGAAACTGTGACCCCAGCGTATGTTTTTCTTTAATAAATTCAAAAGTATTTTCAATTTTTAACTCATTATTTTTTTATTTGACTTTAATATCATTCTAGATATCCTCATATTTTGAAATAAAAAAAATTCCGTATATTTTACGAATAAAAAATATATTTTGAAGTTGATGTTTAGTGAAATACCGTCTATTATGTGTAATTACAAGTAGTTTTACGCTAATGACGTCGACTTTGCAAAGTAACAAGACACTTACTCAACATACACACTACACATGACACTAATACTCATGTTGTGACTGGGTTAATGACATAAAGTCCATGCCATAAAAATAAAAAAAATTAAAATTAAAAAAAAAATCATTTTTTTTATTTGTCATTTTTGACATTTTTGACCTGGGGTCATTTTTTCCCCTCTTGGTCATCCGTGTAACAAAAAAAGGTTGGTCATCGGAAGGTTAACAGACTGTTTACTAAAAGTTAATAGTTTTCGAGATTTGAGCAAAAAAGCGGAAAAAAGCTGAAATTTTTCGCTATTTTCGCGATTTTTTCAATGTTCCGGCAAGAAATTTTGGTCCACAAACCTCATATTCAGATTCAGCAGCTCAAAGTCCATATATAATGAAAGAAATCAGAACTACCCCAAAACTTTCCTAGTCAAAACACAATTTTATTGAATCATAATAATTAATCATTGGAACCACAATGAAAATTTGAAGCAAAGTGCATTTAACTGCATTCATAGTATGCCAAGACGAGTACTAGCGGTAATCAAAGTTAAACGGGACTGAAAAAATATTAAAAAATATATACATATGGGATGTTTTCAAATGTTTATTGCTATATATAATTTATTTAATAATAAACAGCAATACAACATTTGAAAATATCCCATATTTATATAGTTTTTAATATTTTGTTGAGCCCCCTTTAACTTTGATTACCGCTAGTACCTACCTGTCTCGGCACACTTTGAATGCAGTTAAATTCACATTGCTTCAATTTGTCATTGTTCTTCTAATGATTATCAGTTCTTTAATCAAAACAAGTTTGTTGATGACCTTTTTACTGTAAATTTATCGTTATAAAAGCTCTCAAATATGTTCTATGAGATTAAGGTCAGGAATTCAATTTATTAAAAAATATATAAATATGTAATAGTCTAAGAGCTAGTGAACCTTTTGACTAACGGTCGTCCTGTAAGGCTAAAAATTTGTAGAGTGATAATTCATAGCACACCAAAGCTAAAAACCATGACCTGGCAGGCCTCAGCGGTGCACGTGTATCTACCAGGTGAATCGAAAAGTGCAAATTTAGGGGGTAAAATAAACTTTCTCCTGTAAGGTTTAAATTTAAGTATGTGTTTGAGTAAGTCATTTAGAAGAAATGTGTACAATGACAGGCGATTCTGAAGAGCATAAGACCTTGCCAGGCGAGGGGAAAGATTAGGGGTTTTTATTAAAATTATTCTTTTTGCATCGAACAAATTTTTTTTAGGCTTTTTGAATCATTCCAAACAGAAAAGGTCCTTAGTTATTTTTCTCTTAAGTTAATAGTTTTTGTTATATAAGCGATTGAAAATTTTGAAAATTGCGAAATCGGCCATTTTTAACCCAAATCGGACATTTATCTAAAAATTTCAATATTGGCAAGGTACGCAGATATTCCTTAAACATTGATTGATGAAATCCCGAAGAGTTTTTTGCAATAAAATAACGAAAACCGCTTTGTTTTTTTAATTGCTAATCAAGCGGGCGCTACACTGTAGTATAATTGAGGACGTTTGAGCTTGCATAAATTCATTATCTCGAGAATGGGCAAATTTGAAGAGAAATCCTCAGACAGGTCGATTTTTATTTTTGAATTAGGACTTTTTGGTATATATATAATACTAGTGACGTCATCCATCTGGGCGTGATGACGTAATCGATTATTTTTTTAAATAAGAGTAGGTGTTGTGTGATAGCTCATTTGAAAGGTTATTTAATTCTCTATTCAGTAATATAAACATTAACATAAATATTTATACAGGGTGTACAAAAAATTTTTTTTCTTCTATTTGTCAAATTTAATCAAAGTTAATTTAATAAAAAAAATTTTTTTGTACACCCTGTATAAATAATTATGTTATTGTTTATATTAGTGAATAGAGAATTAAATAACCTTTCAAATGAGCTATCACACAACCCCTACTCTCATTTAAAAAAATCATCGATTACGTCATCACGCTCAGATGGATGACGTCACTAGTATTATATATATGCCAAAAAGTCCTAATTTAAAAATAAAAATCGACCTGTCTGAAGATTGCCCTTGAAATTTGCCAATTCTCGAGATAATGAATTTATGCCAACTGAAACGTCCTCACTTATACTACAGTGAAGCGTCCGCTTGATTAGCAATTAAAAAACAAAGGGGTTTCCGATATTGTATTGCAAAAAACTCTTTGGGATTTCATCAATCAATGTTTAAAGAATATCTACCTACCTTAGCAACTTTGATATTTTTAGATAAATATCCGATTTGGGGTTAAAAATGGTCGATTTCGCAATTTTCAAAATTTTTAATCGCTTATATAACAAAAACTATTAACTTAAGAGAAAAATCACCAAAGACCTTTTCTGTTTGGAATGATTCAAAAAACTTAAAAAAAATTTGTTCGATGCAAAAAAAATAAATTTAGGAAAAACCCCTAATCTTTCCCCTCGCCTGGCAAGGTCTTATGCTTTTCAGAATCGCCTGTCATTTTACACATTTCTTTTAAATGACTTACTCAAACACATACTTAAATTTAAACCTTACAGGAGAAAGTTTATTTTACCCCCTAAATTTGCATTTTTCGATTCACCTGGTAGATACACGTGCACCGCTGAGGCCTGCCAGGTCATGGTTTTTAGCTTTGGTGTGCTATGAATTATCACTCTACAAATTTCTAGCCTTACAGGACGACCGTTAGTCAAAAGGTTCACTAGCTCTTAGACTATAATATTTTCAAATATTATATTGCTGTTTATTTTTAAATATATTATAGTTAATGTATAACATTAACATTACATAACAAAATTAAATTTAAAAATAATTAAAAAAAAACATACTTAATATGTATAATAGTTGATTTTTATAAAAATTCATAGGTGGTCATAATAATATGGCGAGGAACTCTATAGCTAATCATCCAAGTGAAAATAGACACTAAAAAGGGTCCAGGGACGATGAGACACTCGTGGTTTCAAAACTTGTGGCAATGGTTCGGATTGTCATCTGTCGAACTAACCTGATCTACCGTAAACAAAGCCAGAATAACCATGTCAATTGCCAACGTTTGGAACGGGCAAGTCACATGAAGAAGAAGGAAGGTATATGGAATAAATTCTTTTTTTAAACATCTATTTCTTTGTATACCTAAACTTTTTATACTAAAACAAAATTCAATAGAAGAAGGACTGCAAATCGATAAATTAGCACGTATAATTCGACACACTAATCGATAATATTGCACGTTATAATTTTCACGTAAGAAAATATAATTTTTATTTACACCCAGTAAAATTTCAGTGACCATTCGTGAGTATTGCAATTATTGTAACTAAACTTACGTGCATAGAAATCGGCCCACTTAAAAATTTGGTCATTTTTGATGTCTCATATTTTTTAAACCTGTTGGCCGATTTAAGTGATTTTTTGAAAATGTTATAGCCCGATTCTTTAGCAATACCAGTGTAATAATAATGGTGCTAAACAGGTAAATTTTCATTGTATACCGGGTGTACCAATCAAACTGTGTTTTTTTCTCAAAGTTTGAATCACCCTGTGGAATATTGTAGCATTTATAAAATACTCAAATTAAAACCCAACTATAGCCTTAGGTTTCCTTAACATTCTGTTTTTTTATTCATTCGTTTATGTTGGATAATAAAAAAGTTAGGTACTTTAATAACTAGACATCTTCTTCATCAATACACAGTGTTTCTAAATAAATTCGACAAACTTTAAGGGGTAATTTTGCATGAAAAAATAATGACAGTTGGCTTTATAAACGTATGTCCGCAAATGTTTCGTTTCCGACATACGGGATGTTGAGCTTTTTCTTACAAACTGACGATTTTTTATTTATTGCTTTAAAACCAGTTGTTGAGATATGAAAATGAAATTTGGTAGGTTTAAAGAGATAGTTATTGCGGATTTTTTGACACAAAATTAAGAATTTAATATTTACCATTGGCCTACATACGGGTAATATGATCAAAATATCAAATTCTTAATTTTATGTCAAAAAATCCGCAATAGTTATCTCTTAAAAGCTACCAAATTTAATTTGCATATCTCAACTGGTTTTAAAGCAATAAATAAATCGTCAGTTTGTAAGAAAAAATTCAACATCCTGTATCTCGGAAGTTAACTGTCACTAGTTTTTCATGCAGAATTCCCCTTAAAGTTTGTCGCACTTATTTGGAAACACCGTGTATTGATGAGAAACATGTCTAGTTGTTAAAGTACCTAACTTTTTTATTATCCAACATAATAATAATAATATCGTATGGCATTTTTGCCGGGGAGATCCTTTCGGATAGTTCCAGCGCCAATTATATCCTTAACCCTGTTTCAAGTAACTAGTGTCGATGTACACTAGCCCAGGGGGACCGACGGCTTAACGTACTCTCCGAGGCACGGTGAGACGGCTCGTGTCATTATTGGAAATGAAAATGGTTTGTCTTTGGCAGGGATCGAACCCACGTCTACTGGCGTATGAGGCCAGCGTTTATGCCGTTACCCACGGCCGCTCACATTATCCAACATATCGAATGAATCAAAAACTGAATGTTAAGAAAGTCAAAGGCTGTAGTTGGGTTTTAATTTCAGTATTTTATATATGCTAGAATATTCCACAGGGTGATGCGAACTTTGAGGAGAAAACACAGTTGATTGGTACACCCGGCATACAATGAAAATTTATCTGTTTAGCAACACTATTATTACAGTGGTATTGTTAAAGAATCGGGCTATAACATGTTCAAGAAATCACTTAAATCAGCCAACAGATTTAGGAAATACGAGCCATTAAAAATGACCAAATTTTTAAGTGGGCCGATTTCTATGCACGTAATTTTATATTACTTTAAAAGCAAATAAATATATAATTAAAATGTTTACTCTTGTAGATGTAAGAAGCTTTTAAAATTTTAATCTGGAAACTCGCTTAAGAACACAAGCGGATTATCCTTTTGCGACCAGTAATTTCCCTCAAGATTTAGTAATTTATTTGGATTTTATTGTAAAATGTCGGAATTAAATATCACAGTAGATAACTTGTATATAAGTGTACTATTATCATAACATTTACTAAGAGATTTCAACCTTGCATTAGTAAGAATGATTTGAATAAATAAAAAGTATTTTATCCTAAATACAAAGAAAAAAAAAATTCAGTAAATTCACTAACTTTGTTAATCTTTATTCTAAAGAAGGAAAAAATCAATTCTAGTAATCTCGGCTCTTATTAGAGATGGTTAAATAGATGAAACAAAAAAAATTTAAGAATTTCTGCATAGCTGACATTTTGTAAAATAGAATGATAAAAAGTATTGTTAAAACCAAATACAGTCGGAAAAATGAAAGAATACCCATGAACGAACATATAAAACACGCTGTATTTTCCTGTCACCGTGTCACAAAGAAAATTGTCCAGTGCAAGTACATGTAACAATAATTATTACATGTACTTGCGCTGGCCAATTTTTTGTATGACACGGTGACAGGAAAATACAGCGTGTTTTATATATTCGTTCATGGGTATTCTTTTATTTTTCCTACTGTAAGTTGGGTTTATGCCACGCATAATGTTGGAAGCCCAAAAACGCTTTTTTAAGCTTATAAACGTTTGCATTTTAAATACGCTTATCATATTATCATATCAGCGACTACTCCACTTCATTGACAAGAACAACCGTTTTACACGAAAAATATAACTGGAATTTTCCGAACCTTTTTAGTGGAATCTCACAATGATACGCATGCGGTATTCAGCGAATCAGAATTATTCAGTATAATTTACCGAGCTACTCGTAAAAAATTAAACGTGTTCAGGACATCTCAATAGCCAGGATTTGAGTTTCCTATACGATTTCGGCAGAAATTTTATACGATTTTTTAATAATTTAGTGCTAAATGTGCGATTTTTTGTATTTTTGCTTTCCGTAAAAGATAATATATTTATGCACGCTTAAATATTATACAGTATGATGTAAATGAAACGAATAAAATCATTATTTCATAAATGAGCAACTAATAGTGGAGCCGATATGTGAAACAATTGTGCGTTTAATGATATAAGTACATGGTCATTCCACGAACATACGCATGTTTTGGATTACTTCGACAACGAATATTTTACTGTGCAACATAAGAAATACGAAAGTAAATGGCGCTAATAATTATTCCAATAAACAACAATGTAATTTGCAATTTACTTCCGTTCTTCTTATTTTGCAGAGTAAAATATTAGTTGTCGAAGTAATCCAAAACAGGCGTATGTTCGTGGAATGGCCATAATTTGGACCACATACACTACACATACAAAGGTTCAAATGTAGATATGAGGCCATCTCAGATTTTACTTTTTACAAAAATGGCGGGCATTCAAATTGGCGACTATACATATGTGACTAATAGCACGAAAACTTTTGAACGAGACTTCAGATTTTAACCAAATTTGGCATATAGGTTATTTTTTATATGTATAAGATCCTGGTATTGAACGGGAAGGATTGGTTTACCAGAAATTGTGTTTTTCCTTGTTTTTATGTAAAAATATGTTATTTTTTTTTCAATTTTTTCACCGTGTATGTATTAATTTTTCAAAAAGGTAATACTGCCATTGAATAGAGCGTAAAAATATCATTTAGGAAATATTTTGAACCTTTTAGTTATGTTAATTACCATTTAATAAATGCATAACGTATCTTCACATGTACCTATGTGCGGCAGTTTCGTGCAAATATTATAAGAATTATTGTGCATTTAACGATAGAAGCATATAATTTTAACCACATATACTACACATATAAAGGTACAAATCTAGATATGAGGCCATCTCAGTTTTTGTTTCTTTTACAAAAGTGGCGGGAATTCTAAAGGGCGACGTCAGATTTCAACCAAATTTGGTATATAGGTTCCTTTTTTGGTAAATAAGATCGAGATCTTGAACCGGAAGGAGCGGTTTACCAGAAGTTGTGTTTTTACTGTTTTTTGATGTAAAAATATGTTGTTCCTTTTTAAATTTTTTCACCCTGTATATATAAATTTTTCAAAAAGGTAATACCGCCATTGAAAAGAGTGTAAACATATTTTTTAGCAAATATTTTGAACTTTTAGTTTTGTTAATTGACATTTAATAAATGCACAACGTATGTTCACATGTACCTATGGGTGGCATATTCATTTTGAATGCCCGCCATTTTTGTAAAACACAAAATCTGAGATGGCCTCATATCTAAATTTGAATCTTTGTATGTGTAGTATGTGTGGTCTAAATTATGTGCTTCTACCTTTAAAGGCACAATATTTCTTATATTATTATTTGCACGACTCTACCGCACATAGGTACCTACATGTGAAGATACGTTATGCATTTATTAAATGGTAATTTATATAACTAGAGTCCAAAATATTTTCTAAAAAACATTTTTACGCTCTTTTTAACGCCGGTATTACTTTTTTGAATAATTAGTATATACAGGGCGAAATAATTAAAAAAATAAACAACATATTTTTAAAAAAAATTTTGAAGAATCTCAGATGCAGAATCCACCAATTTAATAAATTAAAATGGTAGAAAACTGAGATCCTTCGTGTTTGAAAGTTCTTACTGGTACATCCTCAATCTGCGACTTTTTCAATTAATAAGACAGCAGACGACGAATATAGAAAACGAAAGGGAAACGATCACATTTCGCTTTCATTCGTCTAGGAAAAACGGGCAGTAGAGGAACTTTCAGTACTCAAATCCGAGTAATAGGAAATAAAAATAATAAAATGATGGTTTTGCTTGTTTTCGATTCAGAGGGTTGCACACTAGCTAGACAGGCCCTGTTTCTACCCTTTCAGGCGTCATCAGTAGATTTCCAAAGTGTGCCCACCTCTGAACCGAAAAATAGCTCCACCATCATTTTAAAGGGAATCTGAAAAATAATTCAAATTTCCCATCAGACGCGATACAGCGACATCTACTAAAAAATTGAAGAATCTCAGATGCAGAATCCACCAATTTAATAAATTAAAATGGTAGAAAACTAAATTCCTTCGTGTTTGAAAGTTCTTACTGGTACATCCTCAATCTGCGACTTTTTCAATTAATAAGACAGCAGACGACGAATATAGAAAACGAAAGGGAAACGATCACATTTCGCTTTCATTCGTCTAGGAAAAACGGGCAGCAGAGGAACTTTCAGTATTCAAATCCGAGTAATAGGAAATAAAAATAATAAAATGATGGTTTTGCTTGTTTTCGATTCAGAGGGTTGCACACTAGCTAGACAGGCCCTGTTTCCCTTCCCTGTTTCCCTGAAATGTGATCGTTTCCCTTTCGTTTTCTATATTCGTCGTCTGCTGTCTTATTAATTGAAAAAGTCGCAGATTGAGGATGTACCAGTAAGAACTTTCAAACACGAAGGATCTCAGTTTTCTACCATTTTAATTTATTAAATTGGTGGATTCTGCATCTGAGATTCTTCAATTTTTTAGTAGATGTCGCTGTATCGCGTCTGATGGGAAATTTGAATTATTTTTCAGATTCCCTTTAAAATGATGGTGGAGCTATTTTTCGGTTCAGAGGTGGGCACACTTTGGAAAGCTACTGATGACGCCTGAAAGGGTAGAAACAGGGCCTGTCTAGCTAGTGTGCAACCCTCTGAATCGAAAACAAGCAAAACCATCATTTTATTATTTTTATTTCCTATTACTCGGATTTGAGTACTGAAAGTTCCTCTGCTGCCCGTTTTTCCTAGACGAATGAAAGCGAAATGTGATCGTTTCCCTTTCGTTTTCTATATTCGTCGTCTGCTGTCTTATTAATTGAAAAAGTCGCAGATTGAGGATGTACCAGTAAGAACTTTCAAACACGAAGGATCTCAGTTTTCTACCATTTTAATTTATTAAATTGGTGGATTCTGCATCTGAGATTCTTCAATTTTTTAGTAGATGTCGCTGTATCGCGTCTGATGGGAAATTTGAATTATTTTTCAGATTCCCTTTAAAATGATGGTGGAGCTATTTTTCGGTTCAGAGGTGGGCACACTTTGGAAAGCTACTGATGACGCCTGAAAGGGTAGAAACAGGGCCTGTCTAGCTAGTGTGCAACCCTCTGAATCGAAAACAAGCAAAACCATCATTTTATTATTTTTATTTCGTATTACTCGGATTTGAGTATTGAGTACTATTATTTTCCAGATTTAGCCATACGGCTCACACTCCCTCAAAGGGGAAAATTGACTCATCCCAGATACCTACGGTGTCAAAAGGATTGAGCTCTGGTGGGACTCTTTCCGTGTTATCGAGCCCTAGGTGACTTGGAATGCAGGTGTATCTCCCAGAAATTTTCGTACGCATCTGGCCGTCGCGAGTAGTACAGCTTTCTGCATGGTCTTATAAAGATGTTCATTCAGACCCAGCTTTTTTATGCTTTCGAGGAGGGTCTTCGGAATGACTCCAGTAGTAGAAATAATAATCGGTATCGTCTGGGTACTTTGCATTCTCCATTGCCTTCGTATTTGAATTTCTAGATCTCTGTATTTGGCGATCTTTTCAGTAAATTTACTACGTAGATTATTGTTGTTAGGTATCGCCACATCAATTAGTGTTGTTTGTCGTGTTAATTTATTAACTAGTACGAGATCTGGTCTATTATGTGCCACTGTTTGGTCTGTGAGCACAGTGCGGTCCCAGTATAGCTTGTAGTTGCCATCCTCAAGCATACTCTCAGGGACGTATTGATAATACGGGAGATGGTCTGTTTGGAGGAGTCCCAGCTTGATAGCTATCTCTTGATGAAGGATTTTTCCCACTGCATCATGCCGTTCCTTGTATTCAGTTGCAGCAAATGCCTGGCAGCCCTCTGTAAGATGTTGGATGGTTTTTTGGGCTTGACATCCATATCGGCATCTGTCGTTTTGAACCTGAGGGTCTTTGATGATATATTTCAGGTAATTTCTGGTTGGTATAACCTGATCCTGAATGGCCAGTAATGACCCCTCCCTTTCAGGGAACATCTTTCCTGATGTCAACCAGTAGTTCGACGCTATATTGTCGACATAATCTTGGCTGACCTCATTGGGATGTCGCCCGTGCAGAGGTTTACCCATCCAGGCGCGCACTTTTTCGTCCTTAGTAAGGTGATTTATGCGCATTTCTGGTTCCCTCAGTTTGATCGGTGTTGTGTCATCTACTGCGCAGATAGCGCGATGTAGAGTAGATGTCTCAGCCTGCATCTGAAAATAAGTTCTTAAATTAGCAATTTGTTTATCTAATTGCTCACCTATATCCATAAGTCCTCTTCCTCCTAGATTCCGTGGTAATGTTGTTCTTTCTACTGCACTTTTAGGATGGTGTTTTTGTGCTTTTGTGAGGTGTGTTCGTACTTTTCGCTGTAGAGCTTCTATATCTGTTTTTGTCCACTTAACAATACCAAATGAGTAGCTAAGCGCGGAACATGCGTAGGTGTTTAGTGCCTTAAACAAATTTCTACTGTTAAGGTGTGAGCGAAGCAGCTGTTTTACCCTTCGTATAAACTCGGTAGTTATCTCTGTTTTCATTTGTTTATGGTCAATTTTCCCCGCTTGTTTTACTCCGAGATATTTATACATATCGTTTTCACCCATGGCCTCGATGTTCTGGCCATTTTGCATATCGAATCCTCCGGGCTGTACTTTTCCTCTGACTATATTTAAAATACGGCGCTTGTCTAGTCCGAAGTGCATACTAATATCATTAGAAAAAGTTTCTACAGTTTTTAGCATCTCGTCGAGTTGGTTTCGAGTGGAAGCCATTAATTTCATATCATCCATGTACAATAAATGATTTAGCTTCGCCACCATATTGTTGTTATTTTTAATGCTAAAACCTGCATCTGTAGAGTTCAATAGCCTAGATAGTGGGTTCATAGCTAGACAGAACCACAGAGGACTCAACGAATCTCCTTGAAACAGGCCCCGGCTGATTGCGATATTTTCAGTTTCGATGTTATTTTCACCAGGTATTTGAAGGTGAATTCTAGTTTTCCACTCTGTCATTATATGTTGTAAAAAGGTCACTATATTATCATCGACTTTATATATTCTCAATATATCTATAAGCCATTCATGCGGCACTGAATCAAAGGCCTTCTTGTAATCAATAAAAGCAGTAAATAGGTTCCTCTTTTTGTAATATGCTTGATTAGAAATGACTGAGTCGATGATAAGTTGTTCTTTGCAAACCATGGAACCCTTAGCGCATCCTTTCTGTTGAGGCTCTATGATATTGTTCAGAGCACAGTGTTGGTAGATACGCAGGGCTACACAGGATGTGACCAATTTATACAAAGTTGGAAGACAAGTAATTGGACGGTATTTTGCTAGATCTTGGGTGTTATTTTGATCCTTCGGTATTAAATAAGTGGTTCCCTGAGTTAGGAATGATGGTATATCCTGCGGATTAGAAATAACATAATTAATTAATGTCGATAAGCATTCATGAGCACTCCAAAACTTCTTGAGCCAAAAGTTTTGAACTCCATCTGGTCCAGGAGATTTCCAGTTATGAAGCTCTTTGATGATATTTGAGACTTCTTCAGTGGTGAAGGGTTCATAGAGAGTAGTGGTGTAGTGTTGGCAGTTCTGTGCCGTATCTTCTATCCATCCAGCATTGTTGTTAAGAGCAGCTGGTGTGGAAAGTTGGTTTCCCCAAAACTCATGAATTTCTTCTTGGCTTGGATAAGGCTTATCGAGATTTTCTACGGTGGAATTGAGTTTTCGATAGAACGCCTTCTCAGCAGTCTCAAAAAGGGCATTGTCGGATTTTCGGTTGTTACTCACTTTGTACCTTCTTAGTCGTCCTGAATAAACTGAGAGTCTTTGTTTTAATGTATCCAGGCACTGTTGGGCTGTGTTGTTTTCTGGATCGTATCTTGAGTGTCTTGCAGTATTCCGTATTATTTCTTCAGCTCTCCTGATGACTCTTGTACTTCTTACACCTCGTATATATTCTGTGACTTGACCAATATCCCTACGCAGCAATTCAATCTTTCCGAGCAGTCTTTTTTCCCAGGGTGCAATTCTGCTACCAGTCCTTCCGTTATTAGTACCCTGTCGTGTTCTGATCTTAATGCCCATTACATTAGCAATTGCTGTTGCTGCACAGTAGATTAGCATGTGCAGATACTCTAATACGTGGGTTTCTACGACATAATTGGGTAGGATTTCAGTGTTCACAATTTGTAACAGCACACCTAGTCTCTTACAAGAGTTTATTCGTGGTAGCGGTGGTCTGCTAAGTGGGTTTGTTCCATTAAACTCTTGTACAGCACGTGCCATTTCGCTTACTAGGTTATTATGTAGCTCGTTATTTTCCTGCTCTGTATTGTCAGGTTGAGTTTCTTGTATGGCAAGCTCAGGAATCTGCTCATGCACTTCATTTGGGACTTGATCTTCAATTACAACATCGTTATGAATCTCCCGTTCGACTTCGCTTCTGATGATATTGCGTCTAGTCTCTGGGATAAGGTTGTTTCTTATAATTACCCGGTATTGGTCTGATACTCGTTGCTCCGATACTTCTTATATTGGATACGTCCTGCAAAATTCGGCATACAGCTGTTGTCGGTAGCCGATTGTTTCTTGACCGAGGTTTGTCACCTTGTAGTAGAAGCGCAAAATGTTCTCATTGATGGACACAGTCCATTTCATGCGCTGCCTCGGTCGTCCCGCTTGAGTGAGCGCCGGCTGATGATCCAGCGCAGCACCTTCGGCGGGTGGAGCTCTTGTTGTTGTTTGGCTCGCTTGTGGTTGTGGTTGTGGTTGGGCTGTAGCTGATTGTATGACAGGGGCCCGCCTCCTCAACACCCTGCCACCGACGTCCCGCATGCTGTCACGTCCAGCGCCGGCTCCAGACGTGCCCTGGCGATCCCCAGGCAGCGATCCTAAACATAAACGATAATTCTCCATATTAATGGGTGTGCATTTTATACCTACTGCCAGGTGTCAGTTTTTGTTCCACGGCAAGTATCCCTGCTACTCTCTGGGTATTGGCGCTACGAATACCCAGAAAGCATCCCCCATTCGCAGGGGGCCGCGCCTGATAGAAGAACTGACAAAAAACTCCCACAGCTTATTATTTTTATTATTATTATTATTTTTAACATATTTTTACAAAAAAATCGGGAAAAACACAACTTCTGGTAAACCGATTCTTCCGGTTCAAAAGCTCGATCTTATACATAAAAAAGAACCTATACAGGGTGTTTCGTTGGGAAAGTAAAATACGTTAACTGTGGAAAGAGGACACTTAGGCGGTCTCAAAAATACAATACTTAATAGGTCTTACTCCATAATTAACAAAGATACTGGGTGTTTTATCTATTTTGCCATTTTCTTAATTGGTTCATAACTTTTTACCCACACTGTATATGTATTTAATATTTGGCACACAAATATCATTTAAGGTGTACAATAAACTAATATATATACAATTGTAAAAAATCCAGGTCCGGATTAAAAAATATTGGAAAAATTTTCCGACCCCAAAAAAACACCCTGTACATTAAATTTTTTTAAAATGGATTTTTCAGTTAAAAAGAGGATAAAAAACTAAATTCAGTGGTGTACTTTGAATTTTCGGCAAAATGATTTTTCTGGTTAAATTTTGAATTTGAATTCTGAAATTAAGTGGATGGCGAGAGCTCTAAGTAGAAAAAAATTGAAATACAACTTACAACTTGTCAAACACACTGTATATTGATGTTATATTTAACATCCGAATATTCCTTTAGGTGTCCAATCAATTAATTTATTTACAATTATAAAAAATCCAGGTCCGGATTAAAAAATATTTTGTAAATGTTCCGACCCAAAAAAACACCTTGTATATTAAATTTTTTTAAAATAGATTTTGCATTTTAAAATAGGATGAAAAACAAAATTAGTGGTATAGTCTGAATTTTCGGCAAAATTATTTTTCTGGTAAAATTTTGAATTTGAATTCTGAAATTATGACAATTGCGAGAGCTCTAAGTAGAAAAAACTAAAATGCGACTTAATTTTAATTAATACCATTATTTAATCTAAATTGGTAAAATGTTAATATTTTAGTGTTTTTTATTATGTGTGAAAGATAGTTTTTGGCGAATATGCATCTTTAAATAATGAATAAATAATAAAGGGTCAATAAAGAATACATCACTTTAATCTACAAAATAGCTAAAAATTATAACAAAGCAGCGAAAATTTGCAGCATAATAACTATTCAAAACTAAACTACTTATTCAAAATTACCACCATCAAAAATTATTATTTTTTGTATACGTAGGTACGGTAAATTTTTGTAGTTAAATACCTAGTGTCATGTGTACTGTGTGTGTTGAGTAAGTGTCTTGTAACTTTGCAAAGGCAACGTCATTGTCTTTGCAAAGAGTCGCTAATTGTATCCGAACGTCTGCGGTCCCTCTGGTGAGTACAGATCTCACAAGGACAGAAACTATTTTCATTTATTAATTTATAATAAACGAAAAATTTCTGACCCTGGTGAGACTAGAACTCACGACCATTCCGACCTTTCGATCAGAGGGGGTCATCAAAAATTATTGTTATGTGTGCAAATGTTAATATTTTACCAATTTAGATTAAATAATGGTATTAATTAAAATTAAGCCATATTTTAATTTATTTTACTTTGAGCTTCGCAATTCACATAATTTCAGAATTCAAATTCAAAATTTTATCAGAAAAATCATTGTTCTGAAGCTATTTTCTTGTGGCATTTTTACAATCTTAACTATTTAGAATGGGAAATAAGCCACAATATTATTAAAAAATGATTTTTATTAACGTTTCGACGCCCAAATCGGGTGCCGTTGTCAAAATACAAAATACTATTAATATAAACAAAAATGTTGTTGCTTAGTAAAAAAAGTCTTCTAATAATTTATTTAATTTGACTCATTTATATCGGCAATTCAGATACATATGATACATTTTAAAGTAGAAGACTTTAAAATGATATTGCCAACATTTATGAGTTGCGTTCCTGGGACGACTTTACTGAAAGATAGTTCATTCGATTACATGAAATCAACCCCAACTCAAGAATATCCGTCACAAAAAAATCATAGCATGTGATCTGTCTTTAAAAAGACAACCACATGCAACGGTGACATTAAAATTCTCGCGTTAGAGATCTCATAGTAAATCACGAGGGAAAACCAGGAAAAACCTCGTGATACTATCCCGACATCGTAAGTATTTGGTCGTACATTTAATTTACTCTCAAAATGAATACCAAATTCTGACTTTACTATAATTTTGTTTAAATTATAAATAATATCAATAATACATGGGTATATAAGTAATACTAAAATATAAAATATGTACTAACTCGACTATTGACTTACTAATTGTGGTATTTTCTTTCTATTGACTTCCTCTTTCAGTATGGGTATCCACATCCTACTGCATTCCACCGAGGAATTTGCGACACAATTGGTTTCGTTTAGCATAATTAGAGCCGCTTCTTTGATTTTTCTCTTTTTACTATCTGTTTCTTTCAGGACTATACTTGAATCTCTCCACTGAACTCTATGTTCATTATCCCATGCGTGTTGACATATTTGAGATCTATCAAATTCTCTATTTTTAATATAAGATTGATGTTCACTTATTCTAACGTTTAATGGTCTTGATGTTTCACCTATATAAAACTGTTCGCATTAACAAGGTATTTTATAAATACAATTCTTTGTCCTTTCTTGTTCATTGTTAGGTTTAGTTTTAGATAGAATAGATCTCAATGTGTTGGTTGTTTTGAATGTTGTTGAAATGTTGAATTTATTTCCTATTGTTTTAAGTTTCTCGGATAGTCCTTTTATGTATGGTATTGATATTTTCCTCGTATTATTTCTTGTGAATGTTGTAGGATCCCGTTCTATGTTGTTCTGTTCCATTCGATCCAATCTTGACAATTCCTTATTTATAAACGATAAAGGATAATCATTTTTTAATAAAACAGATGTTAAGAATTGTTTTTGCTTCTAAAAAGGAATTTTCGTTAGAACAAGTAATTTTGGCTCTATCATATAAGGATTTTATGATTCCCTTTTTAACGTTGATGTTGTGATTTGATTTGTAATTGAGATATCTGTTGGTATGTGTTGGTTTTCTATACACTTGAGTCTCATATATATATATTGTGATTTGATTTGTAATTGAGATATCTGTTGGTATGTGTTGGTTTTCTATACACTTGAGTCTCATACATCCTCGATGTTTTAGTCTTAAAGAAGGATACTGGATATGAGACTCAAGTGTATAGAAAACCAACACATACCAACAGATATCTCAATTACAAATCAAATCACAACATCAACGTTAAAAAGGGAATCATAAAATCCTTATATGATGGAGCCAAAATTACTTGTTCTAACGAAAATTCCTTTTTAGAAGAAAAACAATTCTTAACATCTGTTTTATTAAAAAATGATTATCCTTTATCGTTTATAAATAAGGAATTGTCAAGATTGGATCGAATGGAACAGAACAACATAGAACGGGATCCTACAACATTCACAAGAAATAATACGAGGAAAATATCAATACCATACATAAAAGGACTATCCGAGAAACTTAAAACAATAGGAAATAAATTCAACATTTCAACAACATTCAAAACAACCAACACATTGAGATCTATTCTATCTAAAACTAAACCTAACAATGAACAAGAAAGGACAAAAAATTGTATTTATAAAATACCTTGTGAATGCGAACAGTTTTATATAGGTGAAACATCAAGACCATTAAACGTTAGAATAAGTGAACATCAATCTTATATTAAAAATAGAGAATTTGATAGATCTCAAATATGTCAACACGCATGGGATAATGAACATAGAGTTCAGTGGAGAGATTCAAGTATAGTCCTGAAAGAAACACATAGTAAAAAGAGAAAAATCAAAGAAGCGGCTCTAATTATGCTAAACGAAACCAATTGTGTCGCAAATTCCTCGGTGGAATGCAGTAGGATGTGGATACCCATACTGAAAGAGGAAGTCAATAGAAAGAAAATACCACAATTAGTAAGTCAATAGTCGAGTTAGTACATATTTTATATTTTAGTATTACTTACCCATGTATTATTGATATTATTTATAATTTAAACAAAATTATAGTAAAGTCAGAATTTGGTATTCATTTTGAGAGTAAATTAAATGTAAGACCAAATACTTACGATGTCGGGATAGTATCACGAGGTTTTTCCTAGTTTTCCCTCGTGATTTACTATGAGATCTCTAACGCGAGAATTTTAATGTCACCGTTGCATGTGGTTGTCTTTTTAAAGACAGATCACATGCTATGATTTTTTTGTGACGGATATTCTTGAGTTGGGGTTGATTTCATGTAATCGAATGAACTATCTTTCAGTAAAGTCGTCCCAGGAACGTAACTCATAAATATTGGCAATATCATTTTAAAGTCTTCTACTTTAAAATGTATCATATGTATCTGAATTGCCGATATAAATGAGTCAAATTAAATAAATTATTAGAAGACTTTTTTTACTAAGCAACAACATTTTTGTTTATATTAATAGTATTTTGTATTTTGACAACGGCACCCGATTTGGGCGTCGAAACGTTAATAAAAATCATTTTTTAATAATATTGTGGCTTATTTCCCATTCTAAATAGTTAAGAAAAATCATTTTGCCGAAAATTCAAAGTATACCACTAATTTTGCTTTTTGTCCTCTTTTCAAATGCAAAATCCATTTTAAAAAATTTAATATGCAAGGTGTTTTTTTTTTTGGGTCGGAACATTTACACAATATTTTTTAATCCGGATCTGGATTTTTTATAATTGTAAATAAATTACTTGACTGGTCACCTAAAAAAATATTCGCGTGTTAAAAATAAAATCAATATACAGTGTGGTTGATAAGTTGTAAGCTGCATTTCGATCTTTTTCTACTTAGAGCTCTCGCATTTCACTTAATTTCACAATTCAAATTCAAAATTTCAACAGAGAAATCATTTTGCCGAAAATTCAAAGTATACCACTGAATTTAGTTTTTTATCCTCTTTTCAACTGAAAAATCTATTTTAAAAAAATTAATGTACAGGGTGTTTTTTTGGGGTCGGAATATTTTTCCAATATTTTTTAATCCGGACCTGGATTTTTTACAATTGTAAATAAATTAATTTATTGTACGCCTTAAATGATATTTGCTTGCCAAATATAAAATAAATATACAGTGTGGTTAAAAAGTTATGAACCAAATAAGAAAATGGCAAAAGAGATAAAACACCCAGTATCTTTGTTATTAATGGAGTAAGACCCATTAAGTATGGTATTTTTGACACCGCCAAAGTGTCCTCTTGCTACGGTTAGCGTATGTTACTTTCCCAATGAAACACCCTGTATACCAAATTTGGTTGAAATCGGACTTTTCGTTTAGAAGTTATTGTGCTATTAGTCACATATGTACAGTCGCCATTTTGAATGTCCGCCTTTTTTGTAAAAGGCAAAATCTGAGATGGCCTCATAGCTAAATTTGAACCTTTGTATGTGTAGTACATGTGGTCCAAATTATATGCTTCTACCATTAAATGCACAATAATAAGTTATGCATTTATTTCATGGTAATTAACATAAAAAAAAGTTCAAAATATTTCCTAAAAAATATTTTTACGCTCTTTTCAATGCCGGTATTACCTTTTTGAAAAATTATTGTCTACAGGGTGAAAGAATTGAAAAAAAAACAACATATTTTTACATAAAAAATCAGGAAAAACACAACTTATGGTAAACCGATTCTTCCGGTTTAAGAGCTTGATCTTATATATCAAAAAAAGAACCCGTATACCAAATTTGGTTGAAGTCGGACTTTTCTTTTAAAAGTTATCGTGCTATTAGTCACATATTTATCATCGCCATTTTGAATGCCCCTCCATTTTTGTACAAGGTAAAATCTGAAATCGCCTCGTATCTAATTATGAACCTTTATAATTATGTGTAGTATATGTGGTCCAAAATATATGCTTCTATCGTTAAATGCAGAATTCTTATAATATTTGCACGAATCTGCCGCACTATAAGAAAAAATACCGCAAGGGGTCGATTTTTATTTATAAATTATGATTTTTTGGCATATACCTATATCATACAAGTGATGTTATCCATCTGGGCTTCTTCTTCTTGCAGTACCGTCTCCTATCGGAGGTTGGCTACCATCACAGCAATCTTAACTTTATTGGCTGCAGCTCCGAACAACTGTATTGAACTGCACCCATACCACTCCCTTAAATTTCGCAACCAGGAAATCGTCCTACTTCCCACATTTCTTTTTCCCGAGATTATTCCTTGGATTATGAGTCTTAGCAGAGAGTACTTTTCTCGTCTCATTATGTGGCCTACATATTCCAGTTTTTTCGTTTGTATGGTTTTGATGACTTCGCATTCCTTCCCCATCTTCAGCAAAACTTCTTGATTTGTTACTCTTTCTGGGCGTCATGACTCATGACATAATCGATGATTCTTGCCAGAATTATAGATTCTGACAATTAAAGGAAGAGACAAAAAGAAGATTATAATATGTAATTTATTTAATTCAAAATACATTTTTTCTATCCTCATACTATAATAATATATCAATTATGATGTCACTACCTGTATCATAATGAACTTCATTATGATAAAGATTTTCATTAAGATACAGATTTTTAACCAATAGAATCGCGATATGGCATTCGCGATAAAGGTGGTACACGCGCAGTGACCAATGGCGAGTCAAATACATACACTTTGACAGTTCTCAATATGTAAACATATCGTCAAACTGACAAACTACCAACAAACTGTCAATACGGATGGAGTAGGCACGAAGACAATTAATGCGGCCACGATACAAGAGAGAGGTCCTAGAGAGAGTCAGAGAATGTGCTGGAAAATTTGACAGGCCGTGTAATTTCAGTTACCTATATCAACTTAAATCGGGGAAATAGACCTCACATTTTTTAAATTTTATCAACTTAACTTAATTTTTAAATACTGCCTATCGGCCCTGATACCAAGTTAAAAAAATTGGAGGTCCATTTCCCCGATTTAAGTTAATATAGGCAACTGAAATTACACGGCCTGTCAAATTTTCCAGCACGTTCTCTGTCTCTCTCTAGGACCTCTCTCTTGTATGTTGGTGGGAATTTCGCTTCACTATTTGAATGGGACAGACCCATTCCATCCGTATTGACAGTTCATTGCAAACTACTGATTTTATTTGTGTTACAAAATTAATAAATTTGAATATATTTTTTGTTGTGAATGATCATAGAAGAAATAGTGTATATAACTTGCATTTAATTATTATTACGAAGCTCGTACTCTATACGAAACTCGTCGCATACGGCTCGTTTCGTAACCCTCATGCTCGCTTCATAATGACCATCATTAAATGCTCATTGCATAATATACTATTTACTGCTGTAAAAAAACACAAAAAAAATGCTTGTTTGACAAATAAACATTGATGTTCGCTTCAATTAAATATTCAAACTGTCAAGAGTCGATGTTTATTTGTCAAACAAGCATTTTTCTGTTTTCTGACAGCATCCGCCAAAATAAACTTTACCGAATATAAAAGACATATCTATAAGTTAATTTTTATAATACATATGTTCAAAAAGTTCACGAGGGCGTTGCAAACAAGCTTAATAAAGTCTCTGAAGATCATTAAACACATTTAAGAAAAGAGGTTGCTGCAAATGTAGAAAATAAGTTATTATTCTTTTCCGTAGTTCTCCACCAGTTTCTGGCGGATTGTCCGAGCGAAATATGGAATTCTTCATCATACTCCACATGTAGGCATCAGGTGGTGTTAAATTTGGTGAATGAAGTGAATACTCGAAATCTGTGTAACAAGAAATTATTCTGTTACCAAAATAGTCACGGAGCAAATTTATGGAGGATTTCGCGGTATGGCTTGTTGAGCTATCCTGTTGAAACCATTGCTTACGGATTCTTAAATTAAGCGCACGACAAAAGGTCTTTAAATCTCTGACAAAAGGTGTCACAATATTATGTCTGTACAACTCTTAATTGACAGTAACTGGCTGCTCATTCTCGTCTTCAACAAAATAAGGACCAATTATCCTATGACCAGACACAGCCACCCAAATGGTTACTCAAGCACTGTGGAGAGGCTTTTCGTTTAAACCCAAGTTATTGATTTGTTTGTTGGTTGACGTAACCGTTAGGTGAATGTGACTTTCGTCAGAAAACCATACTAGGTTTCTTAAAAAATCGGGATCTTCATACACTAAGCTCGCCTCCACAGTAAATTTCTCCTTCCCGTTTATCCGCAACATTTAGTTGTTGTCCCATTTAAATTCGGTATGGAAAGCCGTCAATAGATTTGAACATTCGACGTTCAGATGTTTCACTAAACTTATACAGTGCGTCCATAAAGTAACGCATAAATTCATTATTTCGTAAGCCGGCGACTTTAAGGAATAATTTCGAAACAGGTCGATTTTTATTTTTAAAATACAATTTTTTGGCATACTATACTAGTGACGTCATCCATCTGGACTTGATGACGTAATCGATGATTTTTTTAAATGAGAATAGGGGTCATGTGATAGCTCATTTGAAGGGGTATTCAATTATCTATTCACTAGTATAAACATTAACATAATTATTTATACAGGGTGTCCAAACAATGATTTTTTAATTAAATTAATTGAGACAAAAAGAAGAATATATGTAATTTATTTAATTCAGAATACGTTTTAGGGTTGTCAGAAAACAGGAAAAACATGTTTATTTGACAAATAAATATTGCTTTTCGCTTAAATTCAATGTTAAAGCTGCCACCCACCTGCCTCATGGAAATTTGAACATTATGTTTAAGCGAAAATCAATGTTTATTTTTTCAAATTAGGCACTTTTATGTTTTCTGAGAGAAGTAAAATGTATTTAGAATCAAACAAATTACGTAGGTACATTTATTTTTTTGTGTCAATTAATTTAATTTAAAAATTTTTTTTTGGACACCCTGTATAAATAATTATTTTAGTGTTTATATTAGTGAATAGAGAATTAAATACCCTTTCAAATGAGCTATCACGTGACCCCTATTCTCATTTAAAAAACTCATCAATTACGTTATCACGCCCAGATGGATGACGTCACTAGTATGATATATATGCCAAAAAATCGTAATTTAAAAATAAAAATAGACCCGTTTCGGGATTTTATTTATGCGTTACTTAATGGATGCACTGTATACAGTTTACGTGCTGTGCGTACAAGACTTCTTTGCGGAGATCGGATGATTTGGTTAAACAAGCGCCCTTCATTAGCCGTTCCTTTCATTACAAACTGTTGTTCGACGACCTAAAGAGCCTTACGTTGACTATTTCACTCATCTTAAAATTTTCACATAATCTGACCAATCACAAACCAAAGACAGCTTGTGTTATCGCGAAAACTGTCTTTCAATTCTGATTGGTCTATCAGCTTCGTGTTTTCAACGACGTAACCATGGATACCGATCGCAAAGCAAAGTTTGACGTTTGCCAAAAAATTATTATAGCCGTGTACGTCAAAATGAGTCGTTTCCAATGATCTGTCAACACGGATGGAATGGCTCCATCCCATTCAAACAGTGAAGCGAGATTGCGGCCAACATACAAGTGAGAGGTCCTAGAGAGAGACAGAGCTTGTCAGGGAAATTTTGACTCCTTCATTGGTTGGATATTATCATAATGACCAGAGTTGCCAGATGTGATTTTATAAATCCCCACTTAGAAACTGAAATTCCCTCAAATTGAAGCTCAAACCCCTTAAATTTAAATTTTTGCCGCATTTTAATAAATTAGTAGGCAAATGTAGAGAACAGTAAACCAAAATTATACTACTTATCAACAGAAGGCCCTGGAAATAATTCATAGGTCCTATCGTCTTCGATTATATGAGAGTATAATTATACAGTTCTACAGTAGGAAAAATGAAAGAATACCCATGAACGAACATATAAAACACGCTGTATTTTCCTGTCACCGTGTCACACAAAAAATTGGTCAGCGCAAGTACATGTAATAATTATTGTTACATGTACTTGCACTGGACAATTTTCTTTGTGACACGGTGACAGGAAAATACAGCGCGTTTTATATGTTCGTTCATGGGTATTCTTTAATTTTTCCGACTGTACGTATATACGCACATTTAATTTACCATGACCCCTTAAAATATCTCATAATTGTCCCTCCCCAACCATTTCTGCTTAGAAAAATTCCTCTAGACGCTTTCAAATTACTCAAAAATTATGGAAAAATACCCCAAGCCGGCAACGCTGACTACCACTATAAATTTTTTGTTTACGAAAGATGGCCATTATCTTCCCTCCTTCCCTGACTAGCGCTATCTCATCCTGGCGTCATTAAATTCACTTCTTGCCCATTCCATCGGTGTTGACAGTTCATTGGTCGTTTCGGTGGTACTTCAAACGAAGTTATAAACCAAAACATTGAAGAAAATATACCGAGTAACACAAGAAAATCTAAATCTTATATATGGAGACAATTTATGATGTTCTGTGTGGATCGCATAAATGAACAGTGGGACCAATCGACGGAAATTAAGATAAGGATCGAGAAAGCAAGATCAGCCTTCGTCAAAATGAAAAAAATCTTTAACAGTCACGATATAAAATTGGAAATAAAAATTCGTTTACTAAAGTGCTACGTATTCTCCGTTCTTTTATATGGCGTGGAGTCATGGACCTTAACTGAAACATCACTGAAGAGACTCAAAGCATTTGAGATGTGGTGCTATAGACGCATTTTGAGGATTTCCTGGATAGACAGAGTTACCAACGAAGAAGTTCTACATAGAATGGCTAAAGAGCGCGAACTAGTCGTAACCATAAAACGTCGCAAACTGGAATACCTGGGCCATGTAATGCGCAATGAACAACGATATGACCTACTTCGGACCATACTTCAAGGTAAAGTGCATGGGAAAAGAGGTCCAGGACGAAGAAGAATATCCTGGCTGCATAACCTGCGAAAATGGTTTAACTTAACCACTACCGGACTTTTCAGGGCAGCAGTCAACAAAGTCAGAATAGCCATGTTAGTGTCCAACATCCGTAACGGATAGGCACCATAAGAAGAAGAAGTGTGGATCGCAACTACAAATTAGATGCAGAAAATAACAACGAAAGACTAGCATTCATTCTAAAAGACTGGGCCTTCAACTATTTATTGTTATAGGTAAAAAATAATTATAACAAATTATTTATAGTTATAATAAATATTTCATGATTATGACTAATTGTGAATTATTCAAAAAATGGGCAGATTTGGGTTACCTAGATCAAATGTATTATTATTAAATTCCTTCCTCTCATTCTACTGAATTTTTGACCTGTCACTTTGTTCGTGAAATAGCCTAATAAAATACCACTTGTGATTTAATTTATCTTATAAGTCTGTCTTTTATTTCTAAACTCAACTGAGTTGCTTAAAGAAAACACCACTCGTCCTACGGACTCGTGGTGTTTTCAAGCAACTCAGTTTCGTTTAGAAGTAAATCGACAGACTTATCGCGAAAATTGAATCACTAGTGGTATTACTATTGACAACACACTACCAGTGCAACGAAATTTATTAACAACCACTAGCATCACAGCTTTACTAGTGTACGCCTTGTTAAAATGTTGTTGGTATCCTTCTGACACTTATTTTCAACATGGGCCATTATTCCGTCTAACTCCGTATGAGCGGAAACAACGTTCTACTAAAAAATCTTTTTCCACCTACCTCTACCGAAAGTATACTTTTCCGGACCTGATTGTAGGGAGCAAAGTTGTACTTTTCCTCCCTAGGGAGGAAAATATTTTTCCTCCCTAGGGAGGAAAAGTAAAAGTGACGTCATGGTATTTCATTCATGAAATATAACTTATTGACGCCCTGTATAATATCTATTTTCTATTACGAAGTATCTATACATTTTAACGTTTATTTATAAAACATCCTGTATTTTGCAGAATGGTAAAAAACAGTAAATTGTTAGTTTGATTTAACAATGTTTACATTAATAATTTGACTTATATTTGACAGTTGACAGTTATATTGTACCTACTTGTTGTTTTAGTTCTAATACATTTTGTTGGTTAGTTACATAAATAAATTAAGTAAAAATTAAAAAATGACTTGTGATTTGAGGAAGGTGGAAAACCCATATGTATAACATGGGAGTAAAGTGCCTTTTCCTCCCTTGAATGATTACTGCCCTCCGCTACGCGTCGGGCAGTAAACTTCATTCTCGGGAGGAAAAGTTACACTTTCCTCCCTTGTTATACAAATAGCTATTTCTTTGGTAGAAAGAAACATAATGACAGAGATTTTAACCGTAACGTAAAGTCAAGTTGACAACTAATGACAAGTATACCAACTTCGATAAATGCAACTTGCCTGCGAAATTGTGTTGCAATCAGCCCTTTGAATTTCGGTACTTAACTAAATTAAATTTATGCGAATTTCTTTTGTAAGAGAAATGAAATACCTTATAGAACCTGAATAAATAAATTTGGTTTAAATTGCAAAATATTTTCTGGTTTCACAAGGCAATTAAAAATTTTACTTAAGAAAAGTATACTAAAACATTATTTTTATAACAAAATAGCCTAACTAACCCTCTTCCTGACGCCACCCAAGTTTTTTAATACTTAAGTAAATATAAAGCAAAGTACAAAACTAGGTATATAAATATTACAAAAAAAAATATGGTAAAAGCATTCTATTCGAAGATGTCTTCCGATTTAGCATTAAAGTGAGGCATAGTTTTTCTGGAATCAATTCGAGTTTTTATAAATCCATCCCTCGAATACACTCCACAAACTGCTAGAGAAGCTTATGTCACAAGCTTGACACATCGTTCTACACATTGTTTGTGGCAGTGATATTTCTCAATCTCAATGTTTAAAGAGTCTAAGTTAGGATTCTTAATAAAATCTCGCAGATTGTCACTCGAAAATCTAGAGAATATAGGTGGTTCTGTAAGGTGATATTCTTGTTAGTTAATTAACTCAAAATAGTCGTTTGAATCAAAATTTTTATAGGTGAAAGTTTGAAGACCCTCACGTTTTTTGATTTGGTCACTGGCAAACTTCTTTTAATGTCCAAGGAGAAGATCATTTAACTGTCGCAGACATACAAACCACTACATCGGGTTTTTTAAGATGTTCTTCTAACAGCCGTATTACATCACCCTTAACGCCAGTATTTACGACTGTTTCGTCACACTCAATAGCTGGATTTGATACTTTATGATGTACCAGACAGCCGATACCCATATCCGAAATATTTGCACCCTGAATCATGCAGTGTTATGTGTTCTTCCACGATCGATTGACGATAAAACTTGGTACTGTTTTTAGTTGAGCTAAAGTTTTGTCTTTTTGTCGGTAACTTTCTTCTTTTAGCGTTGTTCTCTCTGATTATATTTGTTTTTGTTTTCCCTATCAATCGAACTTATCACCATTTTTCTGGGACCTCTTTGATTTAATAGAAATTCGCGATCATCCAGAGGCACTTTTTGAGATTTGATACAAAGACAATTAATCAGAGAGTCACATTTGCATGCTGCAAGGTTTCGTGTAGTTTTACTTTTGTTCTTAAAACATTGAATTTTATTTTCGTAAAATTCACTGTCTGGCCTGTTCTTAAATGGTTTTATATGTTTCATATGTTTGTCACGATAGGCTTTTAAAAGCTAAATAATTTTTGTATGTTAAATTATTGAAACTAATGTCTTTTTCCATATTTCCTTCAACTTAATTGCAACCTGTTCGGCAATACCAGAAAATTCTGGCTCTTTCTTTCGCTTGTTTGTATTTCGGTAAAACATTTTCAGGTATACTTGGTGGTTGTCCAAAAATGGGGCGGTCCACAGCACATTTTGATTTTATTCCACATGGTCCTGGTTTATCTATTTTATAAATCTTTAATTTACAAAAAACAATAATAACAATGTAAGGCATCGCACCAAACATAAGTGAAAATTACACGCACGGACTCACGAAGCGGGACATTTCAAAGAGGTTGGGGAGACTGAAAAAACAAATAATACTTTAAATATCGTTTAAATTTCTAATTGACAGCATTTTAAGTTTTCTTTAATTGCTCGATTAGATCGTGTTAGCACATATTTTATTATAAATAATATAAATTGAAATTTCCATAAAAATCAGATACTTAATATTCAAGGTCATTGGGGGGGGGGTAGTTTTTCACACAATTAGATATAACATTTCCAACTTTTATTTTTTCGATGCACCCTCATGTACAGTTTAATAACCTCAAAAGTGTTGGAAAAATTGTAAGAATAAATGGCCAGTTCTCGACCGTAAGTAGAAAATTTCTATATTTTTCGAAATTAGCGTTTTATTTTCATTATGAGTATCAAGTGAGGTATCAAGAATTGTAACATAACTGCAGTTTAGTTCAATTACATTTTGTAATTTTTTTATAAGCCTTTGTTTATTAGTTTGACTCTTCAAGAACTTGCGGATATCATTGAATCTGACGAATTTTGGGAAGACGATAATGTTTCTAGAATATATTATAGCCCCACCGGACGAACACAATGTCGTGTCAGATGAAGATTCGGCTGATGAAGACTCTGGAGGTTTGTTAGACAATTTGTCAAGTCATCAGTTACAAGCACAAGCCGAAGCTGTTTCCGTAAGCGGTAGAAGGATAAGTTATAAAGAGCATGAAGAAAATTTACCAACTACTTCTCACACTAAACAGAAAAAGAAAATAAAATAAATAATTGGGAAAAAGATACAGATTTGGCTAGTATCCTGATAAACAACAATTTTCCAGAACATAATTACAGTCAATATCGAGATATGACTGCTGTTGATATTTTTAAGTCACCGGCTTACGAAACAATTAATTTATTCCTTTCATTTGCGTCATACTGTATACAATTTATCTGTTAAAAAACTCCTTTAAAGTAGAGCCACCAAATTTAAAAAAATTTTGTTGCTCGAAAAACATCAAAATATATTAAAATTCTTAATTGTTTATAACTTTTGTGAAAATTAACTTACTATTTTGAGATCGTTCTCAAAGGGAAAACTTGTAATGCCTAACAAACCCCTAAACTTTCAGCTAGATCCATTAATTAGTTTAAAAGGCATAACAGTCATTTACATCAGATTGATTTTATGTTATAATATAAGATATAAAATAATTAAGATATATTATGGTAATTCTACGGATACCGTGGGAGAGGTGAAGAATACTTTTAGAATGCATAAAAAATTGTTAAAAAAATCAAAACTAGCATAGTCCATTGAAATGTTACATTTGGGGTTGCCTTTCTTAGAGGAGTCAATTTTATTTGTTTAATGTATAGGGGGTACAGTAGAAGTTTAAGTTCAAGTTTTTGGGGTCGCCGCCCTTGTCCCCCGGTCACCATCTTGGAAAAAGGGGTGCAAAGGGCTTTCGCTTTGTATCTCCTAAACTAGCAACCATCCAGAAAATTAAATGACATATAAAATGTAGCAAATTAAATTTTATACAATTTTGTGTCCATTAGTTTTTATCGTCAAGTGACCAAAAAAAAGTTATAAACAAAAATAAGATAAAATTTTGTAAGAAGTTTCCTTTTGGAGGTTATAACTTTCTTTTCCGTTAATTTTACAATAAAATAACATCATAGCGATTTTATAGAGGATTTCTCAACGAACCATTTCCACTATAAAGTTGTTTAATTTTATTTATTTATCTAGGTTTTAGAGCGCTCCAAACTTGACCAGATTCTCGAATTCTCATAGGAATACAGTAAAAACAAAACCATGGGCTTACTTTTCTATCTCTATATTTATTTATTATGATTTTAACATTCGTATGCTATTATTAAGCTATTTTAGATCCTTTTCCCGGCCACCTATGAGGTAGAGTCTGGAGACACGTTTTTTGTGTGGTATCCCCAATAGGCCTAATCCACGGACAGTGTCTAGACAAAATAATATTATTTATTATTATGTTCAAAAAGATAGTTATTATTTTTTTATTCCTTTCGATGGTCCAGGCTGCGAGTCAAGATCTGAATCAGTAACCAAGGTGAATTTTTGTGGTATAATGAGAGTCATTGTCGGTAATTCATCTACCAATTCATTTTCTGCAATAATTAATGTTGATATGTCCACGCTGTTGCTGCAACTTTTACCACCACAATAGATCCACCACAATCTGCTTTTCAGCAGCCACATGCACTTCCAATTTCCATTGCATCTGCTAAAGATGAATTTCATAAGCTCGGGGTACTGGAGGCTTAGATGTTTGGATTGGCATCCTAAATTTCCATGCTTTTTCCATCCCCAATTTTCTGGATCACAATGTTTACCGAGCCATGACTGAATCTGGGGATACACTTGGAGTCTGTGGAAACGGGCTGCATTTTGTGTTGGAGCAAGTGAGAGGAGATTAAATCCATTTTTTGTCACTGTTTTAGCGAATCGTTTGTATCTCAGGGTTTCCAGAAAATCGTTTTTATTTCCGCCATATAAAGAGACGAAAAACGTTTGCCGACAACAGTGAGTAAAGGTGGCTAGACTTTCTCACTGACAAATAATTTTCCCTAGAGGTTTCTTACAAATAAAATATAACCACTACTCATGATGCGCTCTTACAAAAAACACAAAATGCTTATCTAATCACAAAAATATAAATTTTACGCACAATTTTACCCTCAATAGTATTATCTATAAAACTCTAAATAGTTTTCACAATTCTTAATACGACTGCACGTGGCCAAATAGCCAAAAAGCACAACTGTAAGAATAAGTTAAGTGAGGGGAACCGCCTGCTGTGCCACCTAGGATAAATTATAATAATAAAAGTAACAGCAAGCAGATATTCAGTCCGCTAGGGAAAAAAATGATGTAACCGCAAATTTTGTAAATTCCTGTTTAGTGCGCAATTAACTTCTAAAATACTATGTAAAGATGATACAAAAAGACCGAACTGTAAAAATGTGCTAAGCCACTATAGGGTAGTTGCGTCGTTACTGAAATACGCGCTATGTTAGACCTTGTTTTAGATGCATAATGACGCAACTGTGTTTTTTAGGCTTGAAAAAGGGGGATTAAATTAAGATAATGAAATTAATAATTCTGCATTTTACGGTTGAGTAATTCTTCGTCTGGACCGTCGAATTTGTCCTCAAACAACTTCTTGGGCCTTTTCTATATATGCTTAGGGTTTTAAGTTTTATAGTGGGGAGAAAGGTCAAAAACAGATTAATAATATCATAGGACTGTTAAAATCATAATAAATTGTATGAATAAAAAGATATTAAGATAGAAATGTAAGCCTAACCTTTTGGTTTTATTGTATCCCTATGAGCATTCGAGAATCTGGTCAAGTTTGGAGCGCTGTAAAACCTAGACAAATAAATAGAATTAAATAACTTTATAGTGGAAATTGTTCGCTGAAAACCCCTCTACAAAATTGCTAAAATGTTATTTTATTGTAAAGTGAACTGAAAAAAAGTTATAACCTCCAAGACGAAACTTGTTAAAAAATTTTTACTTATTTTTCTTTATATCTTTTTTGTTGGTTACTTGAAGATAAAAAGTAATAGAAACAAAATTGTACAAAATTTAATTTGCTACATGTACATATATTATGTCTAATTAAATTTTCTGTAGGGTTGGTAGTTTACAAGATACAGCGCAAAACCCCTTTGCATTCCTTTTCCAAGATGGCGGCAGGGGACAAGGGTGGCGACCCCAAAAACTTGAACTTAAGCTTATAATTATCCCCCCTACACATTAAAAAAATAAAATTGACTCCTCTAACAAATTCAAGGTATGGCCAAAAAAATGTAACATTTCAATGGACAAGCAGTTATAATCAAAAATCGTTTTGTAAAGTTACTGTTATGTAGCAAAATAATGAGTCACCGGCCACAAGTAGCAGCTCCGAACGGTTTGATCTCGAGAACTTTCTGGTAGAATAACGATATACGTGGAATCGGGGGAGAAATACGCGCGGTAGTTGGAAGGTCACACGATAGCCAGAGAGCTGGTTTAGCCTGGAATGATCAAGAATAATGGCTAGAGTATATACCGATAAGAATTTTGTAAATAGAGTTAGTGTATAATATAAATTCGTCTGTAAATTTTAAAAATAAATTCGTATAAACGAACCGAGGGTATTATTTTAACTGTAATCACGCTACAGTGGTGTTAATGGTGTGGAGTGTAAATAAATGAAAAGCGAAAAAAAAAGACTTTTGAACTTTATTCGTCGGGAATAATCGGAGTGCGTTAATTGTTCGGTATTCGGAAAGACCTTTAAAAGACTTTTGAACTTTGTTCGTCGGGAATAATTAAAGTGCGTTGATTGTTCGGTATTCGGACAGACTTTTAAAAGACATTTTGAAAAGTACGTGTGTGCCGACCAAAAATGTTGCTACAAGAACTTTCCGTAAAACAGCTCCGTGAACAGCTAGAGGAAAGGGATGAAGACAGCAGTGGGACCAAGAAAGTCCTACAAGCACGACTCGAGGAAGTCCTCACGAAGAACGGAGATGATCCAGAGACGTTCCACTTCCAGTCAGCAGAACAAGCAATCTTATCGATATTAAAAACTCTTTCTCAAATGATTAATGAGAGGTTCGACCAGAGATTCGAAAGTGTTTTCTCAAAATATCGATGAAACTTCTAGAAAAAGCGACGATAAATTCGAAAATATTGCTAAAAGATTCGACGAGACTTTTCAAATAATTGAAGAAACTTTTAAAGAGGTATGTAGACAAAACAACGAAAAACTTAAGAAGTTTGTAAACAGAACAACGAGAAATTTGAAGAAGTTTCTAGAACATTCTATAAGATACAGAAAAGTGTAGACGACAATAAAGAAATGTTAGAAGAGAACATCAAACAACTAGAGACTATGCTAACCGATACAAAAGTGCAACCGTCAGTTAATGCAGTAGCTTTAGATCCTGTAGTGAAAGATTAACTCCCGAGAGACGAAATGTCGTAAAATATGAGATTCAAATTACCACCATTTGATGGAAAGTCCTCTTGGTCCATATACCTTAGACAATTCGAAGCTATTGCGACCGCCAATCATTGGACCGAACAAGAAAAGGCTGTTTCCTTGACTGCTGCTTTGCGAGGTGATGCTGCAGACATATTAAGGTCAATTCCTAAGGGTCAAGAAAATTGTTACCAGACCTTTCTCACTCGTCTAGAAAAACGCTATGGAGATGCCCATCTACAACAAGTATACAAAGCATAACTGCGAAGTAGAAGTCAACGAGCAAGTGAGAATCTGCAAGAATTTGAAGCAGATGTGGCTCGTGTGGTGCGGTTGGCTTATCCAGAGGTGCCAGACAGCGTTTTAAAAGAAATTGCGGTAGATACCTTTGTCAATAGGCTGAAAGATAGTGAACTACAGAAAGCTCTACGACTAGCAAGACCGAAAGTTTTAGACGAACCACTTGCTATTGCCTTGGAGCACGAAGCAGCTAGCCAAGCTTCGCGAAACAATCAAGTACTAACCGTGGAAAAAGGCGATAAGAGAGAATATGAACGTTTAGTGGAAATGGTACGGAGGGTGATTCGTGACACGATGCCGAAGAGACGCGTGAAGAGGGCTGGAAGAGTTCGTTCAAATACAGATGCTTCCTCGATACGGCCATGCGGTGAAAGTTGTAATCACCGGCTTAAAGTAGAAGAACAGCTTTGCCCTGTGGGACGAACTACCGTAGTTAATGAGCAGTGGCAGCCCCAACAGTTACAAGACGCCCAAGAAGATGATCCATGTATAAAAAGAGTATTGAATTGGATGCGGTAAGGTGAGAGACCTAGTTGTCAGAACATTAGTGTATGTAGTCTAGAAGTCAAGGCCTACTGGAACCAATGGAATTGCCTGGTACTAAAAGATGATCTTCTGTACAGAACCTTTGAGAACGATGATGGTACAGAATCTAAGCTGAAGTTGATTGTACCTAAAAGTAAAATGTCAGAAGTATTGCGTCAGTTGCATGACGGTACGTCAGGTGGACACTTTGGTATTACGAAGACTCTGCAAAAGTTCCGAGAACGGTTCTATTGGGTGAACTGTAAAGATGATGTAAGAAGATGGTGCCGGAAATGTGAACTGTGTGCATCCGTTAATGGTCCAGTTGGTAAAAAGAGAGCACCCATGAGATAGTACAATGTTAACAGTCCTATGGAAAGAGTAGCAATCGACATTGCAGGTTTATTTCCAGAAACCAATGCTGGAAATAAATACATCGTGGTAGCCATGGATTATTTTACGAAATAAACTGAGGCCTATGCATTACCAAATCAAGAAGCTGCTACCGTTGCAGAGGTACTTGTTAAAGAATTCTTCAGCCGATTTGGTGTTCCCTTGGAGATCCACTCCGACCAAAGGCGAAACTTTGAGTCAGATCTTTTCCAA